>NC_067238.1:0-260000 GCF_019924925.1 Ctenopharyngodon idella | reverse complement strand
ATAAATGAATAAAATAAATATTAGATTAAAATAAACATTTGATATTAATGAATGAATAAAATAATAAAAAAGATAAAACGGATTAAACTACATAAATTAGATTAAAATAAATACATAATACAGAGAACAGTAGTATAGTGAGTTAAAAAAATAAGCAGCTAAATATTTCCAAATAATATTTTACACATTTAATTTTCAGTGTTTATAAATAAAAAAAAATTAACATTGTTATATAATTATAACCCTGATCTAATACACTGAATTTTGTTAATGCTAATACTTTTTTTGTTCGCAGCTCAAGATCTGAGGATTTACATTTAAGAATGTAAATCTAAGGTTTTGCATGTTTTGAATACAAATTTTCATTCAATGGAAATAAAGTCACTAGCTGTTGCATGCCGTTATAAAGTCTTAATAGAAACGATTGCATGTCTACTACACAATCGGAATGTGACAGATTAAGTGACAGAAAATGCACAAATTTAACATACTTTACTTTAAATAATATAAAAGTGTTTACAAAGTTTTGTATTAATAATTCCAATTTATTTATTTTTTTTTAGATGTACAAGGAGACCGGGGATGGTTATAATTTAATATTTTTGACATTTCTGTCTGCATCTTGGTGTACTTTTAAGCCAGTGCATTCAAAATGTGATTTTAACTAGTTACAAGTGTCACCTATTAAATGGCATAGCTGTTATCTTTGCCGCACAAACAGAAAATGTGTGGTTTAGTTTCAAACACGAGGAGTGAAATGTTACAATTCACCCCATAGTCCGGATAAGTTGTAACAGACCCTGGGGTGAGATGTAACATTATATCATCCACCGGGGTGAGATGTAACATTATGAGATAAGGATTATTAAAAAAAAAAAAAAAAAAAAAAAAAATCAGTTTTGAAAACTTTTTATTCAACTCAGACTTTTTAACATAATTGGTGTGTGCGCGTGTCTAACAAAAAGGAATAAAATGAGCAAATGCTCATTTTACATCCCTCAATTTGTCTTTCTCTTTCAAGACTTAGGCCAGGGGTGTCCAATCCTGTTCCTGAAGGGTCACCATCCTGCAGAGTTCAGCAACAACCCCGATTAAGCATACCTGAACCAGCTAACCAAGCCCTGCGTCCCAATGTCCATACTATCCATCCTAAATAGTATGTGAGATTAAAATAAGTGTATCCCAAAGCATAGTATGTTGAAAAGAGTATGCCAAAAGTCCCCGGATAGTCTACTATTTCCAGGAGATTTTTGAAGTGTGGATCCATGCACACTATAAAGGATAATACTGCCCACAACCCATTGCGCTTTGGATAAGGATTCAGCTCCGAACCACTGATTCGAAACAAAAGATTTAAGCTTCATGAAGCAGTGTTTTGAAGTCACCCATCACTAGATATTGTTGAATAAAGTCCTTATTTTGTTTTTTAGCGCACAAAAAGTATTCTTGTCGCTTCACAATATTAAGTTTGAACCACTGTAGTCACATGAACTGTTTTAAATACGTCTTTAGTAGCTTTCTAGGCAATGTAAGTGTTAATTGTCTTGCTGGCGATGCAGGCCTCACTTGGCCATCGGATTTTATGAAAAATATCTTAATTTGTGTTCTGAAGATGAATGAAGGTATTACTAGTGTGGAACCGCATGAGGGTGAGTAATTAATGACAGAATTTTAATTTTCAGGTGAACTAACCCTTTAATATGAGGAGAGTTCTCCGTATGAAACACCCGCGACTGCAGATCAACGTGCTACTGCATTTCTCTCCGATACGGTAGGAAATTAGCTAAATGAAATTGGAGGATTTAAGATGATTGACAGTTTACGGTGACAGGATGCGAAAGAGAGCAGAAATGCAATTGTATGACGTGATAGTATGTCCCAAAGTTTGTCTACTCTTTTGCTACACTCAAAAGTATGTACTTTTTGCTCACAAAAAGAGTACATACTTTTAGGGCGTAGTATAAGTAGGCGAATTGGGACGCAGCAAAGGTCTACTAGGCATTCTAAAAACTTCCAGTCAGGTGTGCTGAGTCAAGTTGGAGATAAACTTTGCAGGACAGTGGCCCTCCAGGACCAAGTTTGGACACCCCTGACCTAGGCACACTGAAATAAAAACAAACAAACAAAAAAAACATTAATACAAATACAAATTAACTTGGGGTAGGCTGTAACATGCTTAATTGATGTTACAACTAACCCAGAGTCTTGTAGCCATGAACTAGCTCACCTTAAAGCTAACAGCCATAACATTGGCACTAACATTGGCACGGACTAATGCTGCCTTTGATAATTTTGATAAATTTGATAATTCCCACTTCTGAAGTCGTGATTACGAGCTCATCGCATTCAAGTTTCGAATTGCAATTTCTACCTAGGTAACTCGAATTTACGATAATTCCGAGAGCACGTGAAGGCAGCATAAACCGAGAATGTGTGAAGTGAATCGGGTGATTTGTAACCTGATCGGAGAAATTGGAAGTATTACAACCACACCCGGTCTCCCCCTATTTGTTTTCATTTTAGTTTTATTTAAGTCTACATTACTTGAAATGTTGAGCATCTGAAAACTCGAGTTAATAAATCAGAGATTTGTAAGACGCTCGTGCAGTTACTGCTGTCTCACCTGATGAAGAAACCCAGCTGACAAACATGCAGGAACAGCAACAATTTTACTCTTTTCGCTTCACTTAACAGAACGATGTTCCCGGAGGACGCCTGAGACTCAAAATTCTCCAAAGGACGATCATACTTCAGCCAAAACCAGCTAAACAGCTGAATTATGACAGATGACATGAGCATGAAGCCCACCAAAACCCCGAACCACATGAACTCTCCATGCATGAAGAACTCCTGAGCCACCCACAGATCCGAGCCCACGTCAAACAGAAACGTGCACACGCCGATCACAGTAAAAACAAAGTCCAGCCAGGAATACTTAGAAAAAGTCGCGCGCTCCATGATGGGATGAGCTTCAAAACAAGAGCAGCTGACTGAAGTTCAGCCAGAGCATGCATTTAGCCGTGAACCGTTAGCATAGGGTTACAGGCAATAAACAAAAGTTCCACAGCTTAAGTAGTCAATCCTCATTATTCACGTAAACGAGAAATCCGCGAGCAAATACGTCTCTTCAAAGCCATTTCTATAGCAGCAGATAGACGATGACATTTTTGAACATGAAAATCACCCAAACTTTCCAAGTGGCACAACTTAAGTCACACCCACCTGACGTCACACTGCTGGTTACGTGATAATAATTTCATTACAATGGTAAAAAACAGATCTAATGTTTTTGCACAGAATTCGGGTACATTTTTAAATGGCTTGGAAATAATTATGTATCAATTTAATTACCTGACTTTTATTCAGAAATGGCAAAATATTTTTTGTGGATGCAATAATAAAAATAATAAATAAAAGTCTGGATGTAGCAATTTTAATTGCTACATATAATTAATTTATTTTAATGGTTACGTAAAACTTAAAGGGTTAGTTCACCCAAAAATGAAAATTCTGTCATTTATTACTCACCCTCATGCCGTTCCACACCCGTCGTTAATCTTCGGAACACAAATTAAGATTTATTTTTTTTTTTTAAATCCGATGGCTCAGTGAGGCCTGCATAGCCAGCAATGACATTTCCTCTCTCAAGATCCATTAATGTACTAAAAACATATTTAAATCAGTTCATGTGAGTACGGTGGTTCAATATTAATATTATAAAGCGACGAGAATATTTTTGGTGCGCGCTTATATAGTGATGGCCGATTTCAAAACACTGCTTCATGAAGCTTCGGAGCGTTATGAATCAGCGTGTCGAATGATTCGGATCGCATGTCAAACCGCCAAACTGCTGAAATCATATGACTTTGGCGCTCCGAACCGCTGATTCGACACGCTGATTCATAACGCTCCGAAGCTTCATGAAGCAGTGTTTTGAAATCGGCCATCACTATATAAGTCATTTTGTTTTTTTGGCGCACCAAAAATATTCTCGTCACTTTATAATATTGAACCACTACTCACATGAACTGATTTAAATATGTTTTTAGTACATTAATGGATCTTGAGAGATGTCATTGCTGGCTATGCAGGCCTCACTGAGCCATCGGATTTCAACAAAAAATATCTTAATTTGTGTTCCGAAGATTAACGAAGGTCTTACGGGTGTGGAACGGCATGAGGGTGAGTAATAAATGACATTATTTTCATTTTTGGATGAACTAACCTTTTAGGTTCCAAATGTTTTAATGAATTGTATATTTCATTTTGACCATCAGAGAGCAGTGTTGTACTGTAGTCCTTCATAACTAAGTGAACAACACAAAAATAAATAAATAAGCGCATCATTAAATATAAGTTCATATAAGCGACAATAAACTTTTTTTTCAACATCAACATTTTAATATTTATTTGAATGTATAAAATGAATGTGTATCATACTGTCTCTACATTAATAGGTGGCAATAAAAACTTTGTAGATTGATATAGTATAATATTTAATCATGTATAATAATTTCTTGATATTTCATGTGAAATTTCCATATTTATATATGGGTCAATGACAACTAAGATGATAATTAGAGAAATCGTTTAAAAAAAAAAAGTTTAAAACATCTCCCAAGTAGAAATGTGAAGTTCATGTTCAGTTTCAGATAAGAAAAAAAAAAACCTATTTTGTACACTTAATAGGTCCCATAATTAACACTTTAACAAATTAACTCGATTAATTTCACCGCGGAGGAGTATATGAGCAATATCCATAGGGCATTGTCATACAAGTAGCCTGGCTGTATATCAGCATGGCTGTGATTCGGCCGTAGGCAAAAGGCCGCGGGTAATCACAGCGTGCTGATATACAGCCATATAGCACGGCTACGAGTTCGACGAAACGAGTGTGTAAATAAATAAGAAATAACAACGGAGTGTCTTTAAAACCCTCTTTTGTGCAGAACTACTTCCTTCCGACACATTAAAATCTCAAGATGACAGTTTGACCAAGACTCCTTTACTAATTCTAAAACGTCAGTTTAGAACTAGTAACGAAGGAATGTTGAGTCCCTCCATTGAAACTCATTGTATTTTGTACAGTATTAGAGAGAGAAAGAAAGAAAGAAAGAAAGAAAGAAAGAAAGAGAACTTTTCACTTGTAAAGTTTTGTCACCATCTAATGGCATATTAATGTAACTTTCACTCAATCCATATTACTAATGGACGCTTTCTCAATACCAAATACAACATATTATTTATATATAAAATAATATTTATTGAACAAAAATATTTAAATTAACAACAATAGCCATTAATAAATGACAATAGGAAATAAATACAATTGTACAATTCAGCCAAAAGCAGTGCTCTACAGGTGAAATAAGTGAAATATAGCCTTAATTAAATTATCAAATTTAACATAGCACAATTGTATTTGCTCTGGAACAAATAATAGATTAATAAGACCAAAGAAGTACGTTTTATGTACCCAAAATGAATTGTATCTCATGTTTAAGACACAGCGGCAAATCCCCGAAGCACTGACCGAGATGAAGCTGTTCTCAGCGGGTACACGAGCACTGAACGGCCACTGATGGTCTGGAGCTCGCATCTCCGAAAACGTCTAAACAAATTGTAAAATAGGCACTATGATTAAATATGAGTCACATATTTCAGGTCTAAACAATTACATTCTTGCCTAAAAAACTCTTAAGACTACAGTTTGTGGTACAAGACGTGTAGTATTTGTAAAAAATACGGTGGATTTGCTCGGCCGCCATGACAGTCGCTTCAAGCAGAGTGATACAAACGGTGAAAAGGTAGAAGTGCTGTTATCACTAAAATATTCCACGGCTATCAGCCAATCAGATTCGAGAACCAGAAAGAACTGTTGTGTATATATATATATATATATATATATATATATATATACAGTCAAACCAATAGTTCATTTAGTTCATTTATGTGAGGATAGCAAAATAAAGTAAACTGACATATTATACCCAAAAATTCTTCATACAGTGGACTACCAGTAAAATTGATAAACATTTAGAACCAAAAATTATTCAGACACTTTGACCTGACCATGTTTTGTTATCTGACATAATTAAGATTCATTTTTTTCTGACACAGTTTAACTCGAGATCTTGTCATATTTTATTACCATTTTTTTTTTAAAACTACAGTGAATAAACTGTATTAATGAATAAAATGTTCAAGGTGTCTGAATAAATTTTGGTTTGACTGTATTTATATTGTAGGCAATCAACACTGTGATTGACATGACTAACAAAATCTTTAGAATGAGCTGCAGGTTATGTTCAGAGAATAAGTTGCTGTGGTTACTTGCATATCTTGAAATTTACCTGTTTCTGGAACCAAAAGTTGAAAATATCCATTTTCTTATCTGTGAACTTTGTTGCATAACCATGTTTTGCATTGTTGCATGCACTGTTTTAAAATATGAAATTTGCGTGTTATTTACATAACGGCTATAGCTTATGGTCTCCTTCCAGCCGCATTGATTATAAAACTTAAAATTATTAAAAAAAAAAAAAGGCTTAAGCCTGCGTACATCTTCAGTGCTATCAACAGGTCTAATGTGAGAATTTTTTTTTTTCTAATATCACACGGTTATCACTGCCATCTACTAGCTAGAAAAACATTTAGACAGAAATGTATATTGATTTCAGTTGTTGAGGCTCACTGACTCTAAACATGTGCAAGCTTACAAAAAAGGAAAAATGTCAAAATATTACTAATAAGTCTCATTTATCTGGAATTTTTCTCATATTCTTGGTTAAAGCCTTACTATAGCTTTAAAATTTCCATGCAGTAATATTAATGTGTTATTTACTTTGGAATTATACGAGTAAAATTGTGCAAGTTCTTGTGGAGGTGGGTCATTAAGGGTCTCATTTTTATTTGAACTGTACCCACAATTAATGTCACATAATGTATACTGTAAAAATACAGACAAAATTATTATTAAGATGTTTTATTTTCATGATTGTGAATTAGTTGGAGTTTTAATTTGTATTTTAATTTTTATAAAGAATGGTTATATGTTTGGAGTGTATTACATGTTGTTTAGCAGCATACGCTCTTAAAAATAAAGTTTTTAAAAGGAGGTTTTCAGAATGTTTCCATAGAAGAACCATTCCGGGTTCCCCAAAGAACCTTTCAGTAAACAGTTCTTAAAAGAACATCTTAATAAACCATTTGCAATTGAAAGGTTCCATGGATGTTAAAGGATCTTCAATGGGTTTAACATGAATACCTTTATTTTACAGGTCATGCATGTAAAAACACTTTGTTTCGATGGTTCACTTTAGACATTATACTAAAAATATGTAACTTTGCAATTACATGTCAACTAACTCTCATTAGAGTATTAGTAGGCTGTAGTAGACTATTATATTAGGGATAGAATCAGTTGACATGTAGTTGCAAAGTTACTTACAGTAAGTAGAATGTTGGAGGAGCATCAAAATAAAGTCTTAGTAGACTGTCTTATTATCTGCTAATAGTCTGATGAGAGTTAGTTGACGTTCCGTAGTTGCAAAATTACTTACAGTTAGCAGAATGTCTAAAGTGGACCATCCAAATAAAGTGTTAGCAATCACAATTTCATCAAGAAGATGAAATTGCCATACCTCCCTGCAGAGGGCAGTATGGCAATATTTTGACAGGCAGTGAACTTGTTACACATTATGAGGTCACCTCATGACAAAACACTAACAGTCCTTATTCATGATTGCAACAGCCTTTATTTGTATTATGCAGCTGGAGGTGTGTTCTTAAAAAACAGAGGAAAGCAACTTTAAACCACCGTCTTGTCTGGTAATTCATTCATATAGGGCCTTTTTTACCATCTGATCTCTGTTGACCTGACTGGACAAGTATCATGGACAGATTGCCTCCAGGAAGCCCTGAAGTCCTAACACATTAAAATTACTCCAACAAACACAAGGTTTGATTTTAAGCACATAAACACGCATAAGCATTTTCGCAGTTAAATTCCTTGGCCTTCGCTGGCCTTCATATGTAGCTTTCAGAAACCCTTTAGTGTCTGGCACTCAACCTAATAGAAATAGCAAAGAGTTGCTTTATGAAAAAGAAATAACTTTCACATAAGCCCTTCATTAGTCCACTTTAACCGTTGTTTGCTCATAAAACAAAAGCATCATGGAAAAGGTCAACAGTAAAAAGATTTGTGCTGAAAACAAAGTGTTAAAGGAACCGTAGTTGTCTAAAAATCAGACTCCTGGCAGGGAAGAGTAGGAAAGCAGTAGAAAGAAAAATAAGTAGTAGAGAGAGTGAGAAAGAGCACAAATTTTGTCCATGATTCACATTATCACACCGCCTGTCTCTTTTAGACAATCACAATCATTTGAGGCATGATTAGGGTGTCAGTCCTGGTGCAGGGTCAAAGGTCAGAGGTTGCCTTCGTCGTATCTCATTAACCTCAGAGATACGTAGCCTTTCAGACCTCTAAGTCGTAAGTCTCGGAAAAGCCATGGCAGTATCCACACCACAATCAGAGTGAGGAGGATTTTAGGCACCAGTGGGGTTTTCATCCAGACCGAATCGGTTCATATTTTTATAGCAAATCAGCAAAGTGCATCAGTTGTGGCCCAGTCCATCAGGTTCAGCTTGGTTCAGAACAGTAGGGTGAGGGTGCAGTCACATGATGCAGCACTTGTTCTTGAAAATGTGCGGGTGCTTGTAGCGCAGTCTCTGTTTGGGCCGATATTTCTCTAGATACGTCAGCTGCTTGCTGTTTATTGCACCCCTGCGCTTCCTGTGAAATCAAAAAACGTCTATCAGCAAGGTGATTTACAATTTCATCACGTTACAACTGAATGACTTCCTTCAAGAAACATGGCAGATAAAAATGGCTCGCAAGCTCATGTTTCACTCCAGCCCACATTGGACTGAAAATAGCATTGAAAACACAAGGAACAGTAACTGAGGGGGCGGAGCTTAAAAAAAAGAATAAATTGCAAATCTTTTGCGTATTGAAAGCTTTAAGCTTGGCCTTGCTATCAAAAGGTACTCTGGCAAGCATAGCAACTGAGAACTAGTATTTAAGATCCACTTGCATGAATATAGCAGTTGACGTCAAGAGCTCAAGGTTTTTTGTCCTTGAAAGAAGTCAAGAGAGATGTACGTACTGTCGGATGAACTGGATGGCATCTTCGTACTTCATCCCACTTTCAATCAGTGCCACGGCCACAAGTACTGGAGCTCTACAGAAAAAAAAAAAAAAAAAACATTGAGAGAGATGTTACAAAAACAAGCAATGTCAAAAGTAATTTAGCTGTTTTTTGTACTTTTTGTATTCTTGCGTTTTATAAGAAATATATTTGTATGTATGTATGTATATATATATATATATATATATATATATATATATATATTTTTTTTTTTTTTTTTTTTTACAGTTTTTGAATGTTTACTTAAAGGGTTAGTTCACCCAAAAATTAAAATTCTGTCATTAATTACTCACCCTCATGTCATTCCACACCCATAAGACCTTCATTCATCTTCGGAACACAAATTAAGATATTTTTGATAAAATCCGATGGCACAGTGAGGCCTGCATTGCCAGCAAGACAATTAACACTTTCAATGCCCAGAAAGCTACTAAAGACATATTTAAAACAGTTTATGTGAGTACAGTGGTTTAACCCTTAATGTTATCAAGCGACGAGAATACTTTTTGTGCACCAAAAAAAACAAAATACGACTTTATTCAACAATATCTAGTGATGGGCGATTTCAAAACACTGCTTCTTGAAGCTTCGAAGCTTTACAAATCTTTTGTTTCGAATCAGTGGTTCAGAGCGTGTATCAAACTGCCAAAGTCACGCCCCCCAGTGGTGAACCATTGAAATTTCAAAACACTTATGATGTAACGAAGCCTCGTTTACTGAAATCACGTGACTTAGGCAGTTTGATACACGCTCCGAACCACTGATAAATATCTTAATTCATGTTCCGAAGATGAACGAAGGTCTTACGGATGTGGAACAACATGAGCGTGAGTAATTAATGACAGAATTTTCATTTTTGGGTGAACTTACCTTTTAAATACTTGATACTGCTAAACTTCAAAGGACTGAATTCTTAATTTGTATCTGTGTTCTATTGTTTTTATTTGTTTTACTTGTAATTTGTTAAGTTTGTTCTTTATTTTATTACTGACTGTTTACTTGAATAAAACAACATACAACACAACCTGCATTGTTTCACTGGTAGTAGATTTGACTGCTGAAACAACTCTAACACACACATAACTTTATTGGCTCATTAGTTCCATGATCTTAGATATAAATGACTGTAGCTGTACAGTGCAAAACATATGGAGCAATGCCACATTAAATGCAGTGGAAAATGCATTACAAGGAGTTAATACATCATACAATAATTACGGTTTCACAATCCTAAAGGTCAAGATTCAGGCAAAGCAAGAAAAAATAATTTCCAGAAAAGGTGAGTAGTGGAAAACAATTGTTTGTGCTGTTGCTAAGTCTCTACGATATTCTGGTCTTTGCATATCACTCGGGTCCTCTCTTTAATGTCTATGGGATCTTTCCTATCTCTTTATCGCCTGCCAAGCGGAAAATCTTAAATCCGATCTCTTACAAAAGTAACAGCACACCTCTCCTTAACAAGCAGCGACTGGGGTATTCATGTCTGTAGGCACAGCAAAGCAAATTTTAATACTTAACCCTCAATGCTTCACTTTCAAACATACACTGTACATTACAGACAGTTAAATCTTACAGTATATCCCCAGCTCTAAACAGAGTTGCCATCTGAAAATAAACGAGTCAGGCCAAAAAAACACTGGCACTCTTTCAAGATTCAAGGCCTATTCCCTTTGGAAGTGGATGAAGTGCGTCAGAGACGGAGTTTTACCGCCCAAAAGACGAAAGCAGCGAGGCCAGACTACCTCCTCCTCCTTTTAACGTCACTTGCTGTTTTATAGCCGTTGTTTGTGGTGTTTTGTTTCGTGGTACGCGTACCAACAGAGATCATAAATACATAATCTGTCTATGAGACGCATAATATTCAATATTTGTAACTGCAATAGTACGTTATGTACGTTATGCAATATTGTGGTTTTACCATGAAACTATGTACCCACAGTACCCATATGTACCCACTGAAAAAAAAAAAAGCCTATTCATAAACAAAATTCAACCACAAGGTAACTGGGAGCATCATGTATAGCTAAAAAATATTCCAGTCATGTGGGATAGACTGTCTGGCATAAAGGCCATGGACTGAGCACACGTTTGAGGAGGACAGTAATAACAAATGGCCGTAAAAAGCAACTTCCTGTTTTGTCTTCGGCCCTCACCCAGATGCCTCTTAAAACAGAGCGGGACTGCAGCAGAGTCAGTGCACTTTAGGGACTGTTGACTTTGGCGGAGGACTCTGTCCACTTTAAACCCTCCGAAGAGGTACCTCTCGCTTGCTATGTACGTAGTATGGTTTCAGTCCATTGGGGACTATCAACTTCTTCCAGAGTTAATAGAGGAGACGTATCTCCTGGGAGACTAGAGGTGCATAATGTTCTATAGGGCACACAGTACACATTCTTTTCCAGATTAAGGTCTAGAACAGGGCACCAAAGGTGGGCTTACTTATGGGCCACCAGAAGAGAAATGAACCCATTTGCCCCCAAAGTTCCCAGGCCTGAGCAAAACCCAGCTAGTCAGCTAGTTAAAGATATGTTTAAATCTTCAGATCAGTGCAATTCTGTATCTGTAAGGACATTTACTGACCTTCCTAAACCAGCCACGCAATGCACAGCCACGCAGCAGCCGGGGTCTTCAATGAAGCGTCTCTTCAGGAGACTCAACCAATCCTCCACAACCTTAGAGGGAGGAGGAGCACCATCATCAAATGGCCAGTCCTAGGGAGAGAAGAACAAGCTACACCTTAACATGAGCACATTAAATGTCTGTTCACACTGAAGACAAGCTTTGACTTTGAAACAATACATTACTTTGGACTTCACGTGATAAACTATGTTCAAATTTGGTGCATCTAATGGTGGCTTTTGTTCATGTTGCCTCAAGTTAGTGACAATGAATAACATCCAGTCAGTTTGTTGCTGCAAATTGCTGTCAATGTGAATGTCCATTTAAGGAGTCAAAGATAAAAAAGTTGAGTCTAATAGTATTTAGACAAACGTAGATATTTATATCAACATTTATATAATATCAAACCAAGTGGCATTAATTTGAAGAAAAAGAAGGAAACAATTCTAAAGCAAAATATTTCAAAGAACTTCAAAATTAAAGTATTGAAACACTTTGTGGTTGTCCAACATTAGTTTCATTCAATGTTAATTTGATGAACTACACATGGTTACTGCGAGTGAACACCTGTGTGAATTGCAAAAATGGCTCAGAAAGTGAAGTTAGTTCTGAGAAGAGCTAGTATGCATTTGTTTACAGATGCCACCAGGTTTGCATTTAATGCAAACACTTTTTTTTTTTAAATGTGACTAATGTGTCCAAATAATGGTTGAGGCCACTGTATCAGTTTTCACAGTCTAAAAGAGGATCTGCTGGCTTTTGCTAAATGTTTCTTACACTTGGTTTATTTATAAAAGTGGGTTATCCAAATGGTGAAGGTGCTGGGGGAGGTCAGACCTGCAACAGTACTGGGTTAATGAGGACCATTCAGAAATAACCATCCACGGGTGCATTTCCCATACAATGACATAGCTGGCTGCTGAAGTACCATAGTATGATGCATTGTTGGAGAAATTAAGTCACAACTGTTTCCTGAAACCATAGTAACTTTGACGCACATCTGTTGTTCAACCAAGTTGGTTCAACAATATAGAACTATTGCTAATGATGTCGTCACGCAGGTGGAGTAATAACTTCTGCTAATTCATCGGTTCAAGATCAGATTAATGTCCGATTATTGCCGTCCGAGGACTACTTCGCTATTTTGTTTCCAGATGTTTGATTCAATCATGGGTTCTCCCTTATGTCAAAGATATTAAAGCATTCGACTCTTCGAAATGGTGGTTTCTTGATCTTGACAAACTAAGTAGAGTGAAATTTGTATATATACTGTATCTCACAGAAGTGAGTACACCCCTCACATTTTTGTAAATATTTTATTATATCTTTTCATGTGACAACACTGAAGAAATGACACTTTGCTACAATGTAAAGTAGTGAGTGTACAGCTTGTATAACAGTGTAAATTTGCTGTCCCCTCAAAATAACTCAACACACAGCCATTAATGTCTAAACCGCTGGCCACAAAAGTGAGTACACCCCCAAGTGAAAATGTCCAAATTGGGCCACGACTAACAAAGACTAACAAAAACGTTCAAGACTAGCAAAAACGCAACATGAAATGCAATTCATGTACCTTCTTCTCTGAGGTGAATATATCCATTGTGTTCATCGTAACAAGTTCACATCGCGTTTTACATCTGTCAACTGTCTTCAGACAAACTGAGTTCTGGTCGGGAGATATAACTCAGTGAAGAAAGTACAAGTAGTGCGTATTTATTCATCTTGATTTCTCACAACTTCTGTTGTTTTTCTGGGTGAGACGGAGTGAGCCATGGAGCTAATAAAGTCTCACGAATGCGCATTTCATTTAGCCATGCACAGAAGACCCACAGCCAAGGTCAGGATTTTCGTTAAATAATAGGCCAACATTACATTTCAGCTTGTTTTTCACAAAACCTTGTTGTATACCCCCAGAACACTTGGAATATATGACACGTGTCGCATTCTGTGATACTTTTGCGTCTTTTTTAAAAAGCTTGATGCTGGTAGCTATTCGCTGCCATTATATGGACAAGCGCAAACAGGTCATTTTTCAAAAATTCTCCGAAAGAAAGAAGGGTATACGGCATTAGAACAACACCAGGGTGAGTAAATGATGACTTTATTTTCATTTTAGGTTGAACTATCCACATGTGGTTCTAACAAAAAAATATGCTTCTAACTATAAGTCGAGAGCTGTAGTTCCAACCACACAAATTTGTGCTGCTGTTTGCAAATGTTCATTAGAAATATTTTTTGGGAAACACCAAATTGTTGGAATGTTGGAGCATAGTTGGTTAGCAATGCTTTTGGGAAACTTACTCCAGAACAAATAATTGCACTACAGAATCTGAGATCACTGCTAAATGCGTGTTTGAAGCCATGGAGTCTCTTATCGACTGAGATTGTTGTTTTTTTTGGGACTTGTACAATATGGTTTGAGACTTTCAGACACTGCTATAAACCATTCAGCTTACCAACAAATGTGCAAGTTTAGGGTTTGATACAAATGTTGGTGATGTACTGTCATCTATCAATCCCTGCTACTGTTCAGGTGGTTTGTAAAAGCGGTGCATGCTTCTGTGTCAGTAAGGCAAAGTGTGAGGCCCGAGAGGCATGTGGAACATGGCATAAATTTAGCATACGCGTGTATCTTTCCTGTGCTCTCGTGACCTCAAGTTGAGAGGTGAATCACAATCATGCTTGACAGGAGACCGGGAAAATCCCACCTCTCCTCTTCCGTTTGCCCACCTAAACCACTGCTGGGGGACTTTGATGTGGTTCAGCTACTGAGGGATGTGGTTCATGAAGACCAGTACACTAACTGGCATGTCTTCACAGGCGCAGATGCCCACACAAACACATACTCATGTGATCCACAGAGGCTTGGCAGGGCAGGCCTAAATTATAAAGAGCTTTCTCACAGTACACACACAAGTCGGCATTCAGATGCCTCAAAATATCGCTTATCACACGGGACCGACGAGTGATATGCAGCCACACAACAGCCCCAGGGACAGAACGCTCAACACTAGCAGGTGTGAGTCTTTTCAAGTAAACAAGTCAGACCAGCAAGGCCTTTAGGAGGCTGGCTTTACAGAAAAGCCTTTGAAGCATGAATGACGTGCCACAAACGCTTCCTCCACTTCCCTGCAGCCCATCCTATTGATTCCCTGGGCAAACATGCCTCAGAAACCTTGCGGGAGCGGATGGAGGGCCACTGATGTAATGCAGGTTGGGTAAACAGCCGTGGCCTACTTTGGGAATCCAGAATTAGGTAGCAGGGTCACTTGCTCAAGCCTGCAGTCTCGCAGATCTCTGTACAGTGTTGTTCTGAGTTGGAAGGGTGCGGAATGGCACGTGTGCGCCTCCCTGGAGCACGCAGTTTACTCCCTTGTTGCAGGTGCTCGCACAAATACACGAGCCGAACAACACTGGTGATTGTTCCCACTGGGGTTTTTTGCTTCACAAAGTTTCTCAGCAACTTGTGCAGCAGACATAAACAACAAACATATGTCTTAGGCAGTGTATGACACCAACGCAAGCAACTAATGTCCATACATGTTGAGTTTTTTGAATGCGTCTTGAAACAGAAGTCTTATTTCACTGCAGGTGATCAACCTCTCTGAAGGACAAAATAAAAAATGTTATATTTGCATGAATTATTGGGTTTGTCAAATGGCTGTGGGAAGAAAGAGGTGTATCGAGCAGCCAGAATGTCCTTTATATTCACAGAAGGCAGTAAAGACAGGACTTATGAAACAGTTCGCCTTGAGTTTTTCTTTCTTTTTACAGTTTTGTTGTGAGAAAGTCAAGAAGAAAAAGTATAAAAGAAAGGCTGGGTGGTGGGGGAAGGTAGGCGGGGACCGATCGGAGGCCACACGGAGCGACCAGGCTCTGCTGCTACCATAGCAACAGTGAAACGTTGACGTCGGTAATAAGAAACACGTGTGGCTGCTTGGAAGAGAACATTCTCTATAATGAATTTAGTGTGTGTGTGTGTGTGTGTGTGTTTGTGTTTGTGTGTGTGTGTGTTAGAGAGAGAGAGCGAGTATACAGGGGTCAGGGGGGTCTGTGGGGAGCCGTTTCACTTTTCACTTCTAACGCAGAACACTTTCAATAACTGCCTACGTGCACCAGAAGCTCTTACCTCTCCATCCTTTTCACCATCTGGCCCTTTAAATGTGAAATAAACATGATTTATTTACACAGCTTTAGAATAGCTGATTCTGATTGGGTGATGGTTGCATTCTGGGGTCAAATATTTTTGTATATTGACCACTAAACTGTATATTCGAGCGTTGTCCTGGGTAATGCACTTTCTAAATAGCAGTCACTCATATCATTCTGCTGTCTTTTTTAGGGTCCAATTCTCACTATTAAGTTGCTTATTGGCATGCATATTACTAAGTTATTGGCTGTTTAATAGTACTTATAAAGCACATATTAACGCCTTATTCTGTATGACCATACTTCTACATGCCTTAAAGGATTAGTTCACTTTAAAATGAAAATTACCCCAAGCTTTACTCATCCTCAAGCCATCCTATGTGTATATGACTTTCTTCTTTCTGATGAACACAATCTGAGTTATATTAATAAATATCCTGACGCATCCAAGCTTTATAATGGCAGTGAACGGGAAACAACGAGTATGAACCTCAAGAAAGTGCATCCATCCATCATAAACGTACTCTAGACGGCTCCGGGGCCTTAATAAAGGCCTTCTGAAGCAAAGTGATATGTTTGTGTAAGAAAAATATCCATATTTAACAAGTTATAAAGTAAAATATCAAGCTTCCGCCAGACCGCCTACCGAATTCAACTTACGAATAAAGTGTAGAACTCTTGCAGTTCAAAACGCTTATATACTACGTCAAATACCTTCTGTATTTAACTTACGAAAAAAGCGTAACTTATGCGACGTCAGTTACACTTTTTTCGTGAATACGGAAGGCGGTCTGGTGGCACAAATGCATCGCTTCGCTTCACTTCAGAAGGCCTTTATTAACCCCCCGGAGCCATGTGGAGTATGTTTTTGATGGATGGATGCACTTTCTTGAGCTTTATACTCGTTCATCCTGTTCACTGCCATTATAAAGCTTGGATGCGTCAGGATATTTATTAATATAACTCTGATTGTGTTCATCAGAAAGAAGAAAGTCAAATACACCTAGGATGGCTTGAGGGTGAGTAAAGCTTGGGGTAATTTTCATTTTAAAGTGAACTAATCCTTTAATCCTACCCAGTACCTAAACTGAACAATTACCTTATTAACTATTAATAAGCAGTAATTAGGAGTTTATTGAGGCAAAAGTCACAGTTAATAGTTCGTTAATAATCAGAATTGGACCCTAAACTAAAGTGACCATAATTACACTTTTGTTACTGGTTTTCCAGTTAAAATATCTAAAAATTGAAACAAAACAAATTTACTTGAGAAGCAACACTAAGACTTTAAGACTTTTCACATTTTGCATAATCTTTTTTTTACTGAATTTTGTCTTATTGCACTAGCAGAATTTATTTTTTACTTATTTTAACGTGTTTACAAGTAAAAAAAAAAAAAAAAATGCCTGTGTAATATGACAAAATATACTTCTTTAACAAGAATGCCAACGTCTTAATGTCTTATGCGGTGTTTCTTCTCAAATAAACGTATCTTGTTTTAAGGAATTTTAGATATTATAACAGGAAAATAAGACTTGTTAAAAACACATTTGCTGTGCATTAAGTGAGATAACCTATAGTCAGAAGGTCGACATCGCAAAATAAACCCCTTCAGGGTGACAAGTTATTACCCCGTTTTTTTGGGGGGGTTTTTGTAAGTAATATTCAGCTGACAGTGCATTATGGCTTACAAGGGAATCAAAAATATGTGCACTTACCACGACAGTGATCCCATCCTTTTCCAGTGGGGTTTTGTCGTAGGTTATCTCACAAACTCTGACCACTGTTGTGGCACCATACTTCTTAAGATCCTAAGGTGTGATGGGAATAGAAATACAGACGATTAAAAAAAAAAAAAAAAAAAAAACAACTCAATTCAGTAAAAAAAATAACAAACAAACAAAAAAAAACCAATCACCATTTGTTCTGACATAATTTTTCCACATTAAAATACAAACACAATCATTTTAATGGGGTGAGAGGTAAGGTAAGCTGTCCATGAACACGCTCTGTACCTCATCCCTGCAATGTGACAGAGCACTGGGATGGGTTTCCATAGAAACGAAGGCTTTGTGGATGTGCTGTTATCACTAGAGCCTCTATGGTTCATGTACACTTTCCCAGCAAGATAAGAATGAGTGGGCCATGTGACAGTGGAGTTGTCTTAAGATAGACCATGTGAGCCGAGACGGGACATGCTGCTAAAATGAATGTGTGTTCAAGCGAGGGATAAAAGTAGAAGCGGAGGGTGGGAGGAAACAGACGACACAAATACACGCAGAGAGGGGACTCACAGGGTAAGATGGTGTACAAATGCTCACCTCTATGAAGCTGCTCAGAGTGGAGTTTGTTGGGTTGTGTGTGATTAAGAACCTCATGTTCTTGTAGCACACCTCCACAGGGGCCGGTCGGTTCATCCGAGCCATTTTGCTTCCTCTAACTCAGTGTCCAAACCGTTCACAAGCAAATTCACCCAATGGATGCCTCTGATCTTTCTTCGTGAATAAAACGCTGCAAAACTCCTCGAGGTTCAAAGTCCCCAATATCTTCTATCCTCTCTCTAATGGCTTGCTGTAGCCAGAGAGGTAAGATCACCCCATTAGATTTGGGAGGAGTTTTGGGTGGCAGGACCACAAGTAGTAGAAGGAAGAGTGTCTCGGTGCATCCAGAAATCAGTGGAAAGAGCGCAGCACATTCTCCACGGGTTTAGACGTGTAGATGTTGAGCGTGGCAGTAGTCTCCAGTCCTCTGCAAGAACGCCATGGACAAAGCCACTACTGAAGAACAGAGCTGTTGGAAAGAGAATCGGAAAAATAGATAAGTGAGTTTTCTTCTCTGAAATAACCTGACACGCAGAACCAGGGCAGTCCGTTGAAGACAAACATGACGCACACATGACAGAGCAGCTCACGTTAACTATGAGTGTGTGACCGCAGATTACATACAGTGTCCTCGGTCCCACCCACACACAATCCCACTCACGCACACGCACTCAAAACATTGCACAACACAGAGGCTGATAGGGACTTGAGGTTTTACAGAAAGCAGAAAATGAGAGTAAATACATTTCCCAGGCTTTTTCCTTTTTTCCCCCCAGACTTTTTTTTTTTTTTTTTTTAAAGGTACAAATCTATTTTTTTTTAACAAAAAAATAAAAAAATCAGAAAAAAATTTAAAAAATTCGTTTCACAAGTATAAAAAGTTATAAACACTTTAATGCATGCACTGCCTCTTTAAATGTTATATACCTTTTTTTTTTTTTTTTTTAATCTTTAAAAGTTAACAAAATTGTTACAAGCAATCACTCAAATTAGCAATGTTGAGCAGTGAAAGATCAACAAATTTAAGGTATCGTACTCTAAAGTGACATTCACAAAAATCACATCTGAATGCAGCATTTCAGATCAAAAAGTCTGTTACTTACCTGTGCTATGTCTCTAAATAATATTTTTATTGTTATTCATTACAATTCAAATTGGTCAGATGCACAGGCGAACTGTGAGAGATTCTGATGTATGAATGCTGCTCTCTTGCGCTGTACAGTTTTACTGAGCCCTCCCCGCAGATCTGAGACTGCAGGGACCTACACGAGTGTCTTCAGCAGTGGCATCTACAGCAGTTAAAGGTACATAGACGCCTAAAAACTAATTTTCGGATTTGGCCAAAACTGTCTTGGAGTGCCAAGTCACTGACTGTTTACACCAAAGTGGAAAAACTTTGTTTCTGACACCCATTTGTAACAGAAAAGAAAACAATTCAAACAATATTTACATGATTTCTAAAAGGCATTCAACACCAAATACTAAAATACTTAATATTTATTTTCGAACATTTGTTTACACTTACACAGTTTTACATTTTTTCATTCACATATTCTGATTCTTTAAAGGGATAGTTCACCCAAAAATGAAAATTCTGTCATCATTTACTCACCCTCAATGTTTCAAACCTGTATAAATTTCTTTGTTCTGTTGAACACAAAGGAAGATATTTTGAAGAAAGTTTGTAACCAGGCTGCTTTGGGGCACCATTGACTTCCATAGTAGAAAAAAAAAATACTATGGAAGTCAATGGTGCCCCAGAACTGTTTCGTTTCTCACATTCTTCAAAATATCTTCCTTTGAGTTCAGCTGAACAAAGAAATGTATACAGGTTTGGAACAACTTGAGGATGAGTAAATGATGACAGAATTTCATTTTTGGGTGAACTATCCCTTTAATATTATATATAAAGCTGTGTTGTTTTGCATGCCAATCTGTTTAAAACATTTGTTTACTTCATAAATTTTAAGTGTATCACTTTATTGTACTTAAATGTAAATTATTAAAAAGTTATTAAACATACCATTAAAAGGACAATGTTTAATACAATACTGTGTTTGTTTATCTTTTAAACCTGATTTTATAATGTAATTCAATATTGTGATAATGAAAATGGTATACTGTCACATGGCTACTTATCACACGAGACACAGTGAGTCTTCAATTTTTTTTTTTTTTTTTACAATGTTTATGTGTGTTTGTGTGCATGTGTGTTGATTTTGGCATTAGGTAGTGTAAAGAGTACAACACTTATTTGTAGCTGAAAGCCATATCAATAGCCTTTTTTTAAAAAAAAAACATTTACTTAGCATTTATTCAAAACTACAATGGCAAAATTTATATATATATATATATATATATAAAAGTTTTGCGCTCCGATAGTATTGAGTAAATGCTTCAAAATCAGGCCCATAAAGACTTTGGAAAGTTGTATTCCTAATCCACCATTTATGGCTGGTAATTAATTAAAACTTTAATACTGAAGCTTAATACTGAAGCCTAATTTGCCATTTCCTCTCTTCAAAATAAACTTTTTTTTTTTTTTTTCTAATCCACACTTCCAAAATTCCTAGTTGCTTAGACACAAACTAATCATTTCATTCACTTTGTGGAGCAAAAGAAAGAACAAAACAATAACAACCAAACAACAATGACCTACTTAATGTAGTTAATATAAGCCTACTTTTGAACAGCTTTACTGAGGAACGAAATTGAGGCTGTGAGGGTTATTATACACTGGATTTTTCACTATATTTGTGTTTGCAAAGGCAAGCATTACAAATTCTACTGCACTTTTGTTAATATAACTTGTGGGTGGGCTCTTTTGACTTTAACTTGGTACTACCTAGCAACTACCCAAGACACAGAGAACCACCACACACATTTTTGTCATAAAATGTACAAATGCAATTATATATAAAAATTGTAAATCGTAATATAACAATAAAATGATACAATTGTAACTATAAATTCAAACTAATAAAATTAAAACATTAAACTAAACTGTCACTGCATTATTTATTGCTTTTAAAAATGTCATTTCATATAATTTGACACTTTATATGCCTTTAAAAAAAAAAAAAAAAAAAAAAAAAACACTATAATGGATTCAGGGTTGACTGTTAAAAAATTCTTCTAAAGTGTTTATGGAGTAACAGTTTCTTACTAAGAACAAACCAGCACAATTTAATAAAATATGTTTAAGAGATTCTGGACTCTAGCTTGAGGAGAACAACGGTGGATCTTCATTTGATATTAAGAACTTTGTGTGTTTGTGATTCTGGAATGTCCTATTTAGCATCATGTATATATGATCTGATCCCAGTGATTATTGAAAGTAACTATTATTGAACGCAACTTTTACCCACAGTAGGGTTAATTTCATACAGTTTGTTGCTTGTACACTGATCCCATTCATTTTCCCATTTTTTGATAATGTAGCATTAAGTTTGGTTTCATCGGATTCCACAGTGTCCAGGTACCCAACAAAAATAGATATTAAAGTTCAGTGTTTCTAGTTCCGACAATATCAAAAAGACTCTTCTGAGCTGGATATAACAAATATTTAGCCTACATCTGAGTGGAGCAATGAGCTGTGAACTTCAACTGTTGATCAAAGACCAGCATGTATAAAACAAACAGAGAGAAGAATACTTCTGACACTAGGTCCACCGGGGGTCCGACCCTGAGGTACTGTACTCGTTTACTCCATGCAGAGTAAGGTTAATTGGTAGATTCTGTGCTATGTCAACAACACACAGGGGTCACACACACATCAACCGATACACACAGAGAGACTTGTGAAGATCAGTAAACAAATGCTGTCGAGGTAACAACAGCACCACCAACATTTACTTGTAAACCCGCAGCATTACCATCAACTTCAGCACTGAGGGTAACCATGACAGTGTTTTGCTTGTCTTCCCAGACCAATTACGAGCCCTTGTCCCTTGAGACCGCAAATACTGGTTAAATATTTGTGCTGACAATTTAAAGTGCTGCTGTGGGCATCTGGGATCTTCATGTGGTCGCACTAACAGATAATCTATGGCAAAACAGGACGGGGAAGAAAGAAGAAAGAAATTACACTTATGTTTGACAGCAAAAAAGGAATTTGTCAAAGATGAAAGGTCCCTAAATGAGGCGACGTGGGTTGGAAATAGATCAGGGACCAACTGTGGCTCTTTACACGTGGTCCTCGGTCACGTTGGTGACCCATAAGAAACAAAACACACAACAACTACTTAGATATTCATTTCTACATATAAACTGGTGCCATGATTCTCCACGTTACCCAAACTGGCCCCTCGGAAGCTTCTTGGATTCAATCAGTTGAGTTGCTATATTCAGTCACAGAATGTATGGACAGTGCCAAAAAATGGGCTCTTCAGAATGTCAGGCTGTAGACATGGACATCCTGCAGTATGCTCCTACTTGAGAGAATATCCATTTGAGTGATCACAAAAAAAAATCATATTTTTTTTAAACCAACCAGTAGGTCTTACATAAGCCCTTTTTAATTAGTGTGGTTTAAGGTCATGTCCACCAGACAAAATCAGATGTGTTTTTAGCAATATATGGACACTAAGCAAAGATATTCAATAGCATAACTGTATATTAAACAAAATCATATAGCTAAATAATACTAATACAATGAAATTTCAGCAACCAAAAACATTTGAGCAAAACAACAATATTTCAGGCTTTGGCTGAAATAGTTTTGGAAGGCCAAAAAAGGATCACTGTAGTCAATCACAGACATATCTGTTGAACGCGTGAACACAATGACCAATCAGAGGTGTTTGAGAATCTGCTCAACAGTGCTCAAAATGCTAGGGGGAAATGCTGGTAGTCACATTTTTAAAATTTTAGTACGGACTTGGTACCGAAGTCGGTACTTTTGACAACACTAGTCAGTACGTTTACCTTGGTTTGTTTGTAGTATAGTGTGATATCGGATATGGGTAACATTTAAAAGAAGATGTAAGCTGGTCATCAAAAAAATCATATATAGTCAACAAATCGGAATTGGGCATCAAGACCTGCAGTGTAAATGCATCTAAAGAGACAAGTCTGAATCTATAGACATGAAAGCCAGGCTAATAGTATCTCACAAACAGCTCAGAGTGATGATGTGACTGGCCAATGTGGTGCGCGTCACCTGCATGTTAAAAATAGGCCCAGCAGCTGTTTTCTGATGCATTTAGCCCTGACCGGACTGGGCCACTGGATATGAGATAACAGCAGGTGGGGGTTTGTTTCCAACTCAGTCTAGCTTAGTGAACTTTGTTTTGAGAGACCAATCTCTGTCCTAAGTGATGGAAAATCTGTAATTAATTATGGATTCATTGGGCTGTTGAACTGGAAAAAAACGGGATCATAAAGTTGTTGTGGTGGAAAGAACAAGATGAAGTTATCCAGGAAACATGAGATCAGAACAGAAATGCACTAGCTAACTTATTGAAGTGCCCATGACTGTGTTCATTTGTGCATTAGATTTTGCTGTGCTACTGAAATTGGTATCAAGAATCGTGAAATTTCACTGGAATTTGCATCAACTACTGAAATTGGGTTGTGACTAAGATCCTATGATTTTCCGTGATGTGGAAAAGGAGGACGGAATCACAGAAACCTGCATGTTTGAGCGGATTTAACTGTAAGCAACTTGCAGTGACATATCATAAAATATGTCAGTGCCATTGTTTTGTCTCAAGATGCACACCAGTAATGTTTTTTTCTAAGGCACGTTTATAAAAGCTACTTAAATTGTTCTAATTTAAATTAAACTAAGGCCTAATCCTGGCTTAATCTAAGCCTGGTCTGTGAAACAGGGTCTGAATGTCACAGAATTTGGCAAAATTTTGATAAATAATAATTCAAAAGTAGGGCTGTTTGCATCGTAATATTGACTAGTATCTGTGAATATTAAGTGCAAAAAGACTGTTTAAGGAATATCACAAAAAAGCTAAATAGTGGCATAACTTCAAAACCCCGGTCCATGGTGATAAACAAATGTGATTTGGAGGACGTATTGTGTACTTGTGTTGCAGCAGGTGATGGGCCCTTAGGGGCAAATCTGCACCTCTACATCTATGTACACAACTATGTGCTTCCCACAGGGATAGTGCAGTTGGTCTCCAATAATCTCAGAAGCATGGATCACCATGGCAGGAATTTGTCCAGCTACGTGCGAGTCATGACTGTGGTGCCATGAAAGCAAGAGGCCCCTTTACTTAGAGCCATTGTGATGTATATCACATACTACCCCGCCTGCATTGGTCTTGGGAATATTGGTTTGCATTTCATCATGTCAGCTTCAAGATCACATTGCTCAGTCTGATTGAACTGCCCCAAATTGACCTTTCACCTCTAAATTAAACTAAAGGGTTGTTCATTTAACAGGCATAAAATTATATGCCATTTTTATTATGAACTACTGAGCTCTTTTGGCCCTATTCAAATTAAGTCCATGTGACATGGCATTTCAGAAGGTTTAAAAGCAGAAACTTGATGCTTGATTTTTTAAGTGCTTCTTTATTCTTTCATGCAAAAGTGGGAATTGTGAGCTATTTTACTTACTTTAAAGGGTTAGTTCACCCAAAAATGAAAATAATGTCATTTATTACTCACCCTCATGTCATTCTACAGCCGTAAGACCTTCGTTCATCTTCGGAACACAGATTAAGATATTGTTGATGAAATCCGATGGCTCAGTGAGGCCTCTATTGAGAGCAAAGCCATTCAAACTCTCAAGGTCCATAAAGGTACTAAAAACATATTTGAAACAGTTCATGTGAGTTCAGTGGTTCTATCTTAATATTATAAAGCGACAAGAATACTTTGTGCGCCAAAAAAACAAAATAACGACTTTTCAACAATATCTATATGGGCCTATTTCAAAACACTGCTTCAGAGCTTTACGAATCGAATCAGTGAATCAGAGCGCCAAAGTCACATGATTTCAGCGGTTTAGTCGCTTGATATGAGATCCGAATCACGGATTCGAAACAAAAGATTCATAAAGCTTAGAAGCTTCATGAAGCAGTGTTTTGAAATCGGCCCATATAGATATTGTTGAAGTCATTATTTTGTTTTTTTGGCGCACAAAAAGTATTCCTGTCGCTACATAATATTAAGATGAACATACACAAATAATTTTTTAGTACCTTTATGGACCTTGAGAGTTTGAATGGCTTTGCTCTCAGTAGAGGCCTCACTGAGCCATCGGATTTCATCAACAATATCTTAATTTGTGTTTTGAAGATGAACGAAGGTCTTACGGGTGTAGAACGACATGAGGGTGAGTAATAAATGACATTATTTTCATTTTTGGGTGAACTAACCCTTTAATCATGAGACTACTGTTCTAAGCGCACAAACTTCAGGTTATGCATTACATCATCCCATGTATCCATGTACATTGTAAATAGACAAGTCACTTTCCTTTCTAGTATCCTAGTGCATATAATGTGAAATTTAAAGGGGACCCATTAGGCAAAATTCACTTTTATATTGTTTTCGAACATAATTGTGTCTGCAGAGTGTGTATACAACCATCCTATTGTGGTAAAAATACACTCTGTTTGTTTTTTTTACCCATAAATCTAAAATTGTCTCAAAATGAGTCATTTAGAAATGTGCTCCAATGTAACGTCAACTTGGAACAGGTCCCGCCCACGACTGGCACAGAATCTGCCGTTATCTTAGCTCCTCCCCTTGAGTGAGCAGTACATAGTCTGCCATGTTTATCTCCTCACCAGAGCATTTAACAGCATTATTCAAGTAAGAAATGTATTATTATTAAAGCTACTAAAATTAAATCAAGAGCAGTGAGTGATTTTCTGCTTTTCTTTTGTTTGATTCATATTAACAGCATACACAGCAGCAGGTACTGTATATTATGCTGCTTTCACTTTAATAAGCAGATCTAACATACACATGTGGTTTCTTTTTAAACGCAATAAGACGTGAAAGAGAAATTAGTTTAATACTCACGTGACACACCGTCTGACACTAAAATAAGTATGTTCTATATAATACGAATGTGAATGAAATTCATGCAGACTACATCATCCTGTCATTGCCATGTGAGTCAGTTGTGTTGCTTCACATAGTACTCTTTACGTATGGCTACTAAATAATAGAGAGGAAGGCATATTCAGACAAGGATTTTGAATTTTAACTTTACTGTTTTATTTATTTATTTTTACATTTTTAACATTTTAACTGAGGGACAGAATTTTTTCTGTGGCAAAACATTTCTCTCAATTTTTTTGTGCGACAATCAACAACATTTCACAGATAATGGTGGAGCTGAATTTGTATTGAACCCAGAATAATTCTGTAATCTAGTGATTCTAGTAAAATTCTTTTTATTTTTTAAATAAATGGGTTTATTAATGTTAATCATGTTTACATCATTCACTAGCAATCCCAGAGAAAGCAAAGCACCACAAAGTATTTCACATTTTAAAGGAAGCACAGTCCTTTCAGATATCACTCCTGTCATTTTCCTGCTGCAACGAAAATGGACTCATTCAGATGTACCTCATGGGTCTCGCTGCTAACAGTCTTTAAATGCAGCTGAAGTTGTCGAGTAGGCCCACTTACAGGAAATCAGGAAGAGGCCAACAACCTACAGGTGTCTTTGAGCAGAACCGCATGTGTGTGAGATGGGTGAGTGGTTTCCTTATGAATAGACACGTTATTTCAGCAATCAACAAGTTAATAACAGCAGATAACATGTTGCAAACACCTGCTGTAAGCAAGCTGAGCGATGTTAAGAAAACACAAACAAATTAATATTATTATTAAAAAAATGTTATATTTTCCAAACCACTCATCTCCTTTTTCTGAATGAAGAAATCTGTTCATTTTTACAACATTTTGATGTTTCAGTAATAGTTTTGATGAAAATGTTCTTTATATTTACTCAATATTTCATCACGTCACATTCATTAAATTTTAGTCCATTTTATTCCGATTGAAATGTTATATAATTGTATTCAGTGAAAACAACATTAGGTCAATGAATCTCATACATAGCCTATTAAGTACTGAACTGAGAAAATTAAACTGCTAGCAAAGTGGTTCACAGATTCTGAGCTCAAGCGGATCAATACACAACATAACTCTTTCGTCGTGTTTTAATTACATTTGCATTTAATCATTTAGAAGACGCTTTTGCCCAAAGCGACTTACAAATGAGGAGAGCAACAAAAGCGGCTGAACCAACAAAAGAGCAACAATATGTAAGTGCTGTGACAAGTCAGTCTAGCACAGCACACGTAGCCGTTTCTTGATAATGGCTAAAGACTCAGCTGCTCGGGTTGAGTTAAGGCCCGTTTGCACCAAGAACAATAACTATCAAGACAACGATAAAGATACAGTTCTAAAAATCGCTCTAAATATAAAAGAATAGCAGTCCACGCCACATCTCTAACAATCAACAGCACAGAGAAATGATATAATTAGAATCACTTTCAGAACGATTTTTTCCAGCTGATGAATTATAAAAACATTGACAGCCAATCAGAAGAGCTCGAGCATTTAAAGGGGCAGACGACAAAACTGCAACGCTTTTAAATGATTAGTTCATTTCTGAATGAAAATTTCCTGATAATTTACTCACCCCCATGTCATCCAAGATGTTCATGTCTTTCTTTCTTCAGTGGTTTTCCTCAAATTTTTGAGAAAAAACATTCCAGGATTTTTCTCCATATAGTGGATTTCAGTGGGGTTCAACGTGTTGAAGGTCCAAATTGCAGTTTCAGTGCAGCTTCAAAGGGCTCTACACCATCTCAGACTAGGAATAAGGGTCTTTTCTAGCAAAATGATTGTTCAATATATATATATATATATATATATATATATATATATATATATATATAGAACAATATATATATATATATATTATATATATATATATATATATATATATATTAATTTAACATCTTTTGTTGTTTTATGAACATTAATGACAGACAAATATTTAATTAGGCTACTGTCATTTTAAGACCAAATCCATGGATATAATATAGGCCTACTGACATACCCTTTTTCACCCACCTGTTTACGTCCACTTAAGCCATAACCGACTGTATTTACGTGAAATACTCCACACTATGTGCATTTTGACAACTATTTGTGCATTTGACCATTCAGGCGCAAGGAGAACTGATCGTGCGCTGTCTGAGAGAACTGGGATCGCGCACAAGAAAGAGAGAGCGCACTTCTGGTCTGTGTCATTGAGTGCGATTTGCATGCATTTCGCAATGTGTAGGTTGCCATCATTAATTCTGAAGTATTTCCACATCCCTGAGGCTGACATTGTTTCTGTTGCTGCCGTCGGTGTCTCTGTACACGGAAAATCTGCCAGTTGCGTCACGTGAGCTATCGGCCTATGGTATCAGGGGTATTTTTACAAGTATGAGTACAAGTACATGAGCTTGGTATCGGTGTCAGTGCATCCCTAATTAAAATATAATTAAAATATTAAAAAGAAATCCAGAAAAATTCAAATGAAAAACATTACATTTTGGGGGGAAAAATAAGCAGAATTTGGTTTAAAAAAAAAAAAAAAAAAAAAAAAATATATATATATATATATATATATATATAATAACAGAATTTAAAAAATATCAGAAAAAAAATATCAGATTTAACAGGGCTCTAAAATTTCTCAGTGCTTTGAATCAGCATAATTTCACATTAAAAACTTAACGATCCTCTGGGATCTTCTTTCACAAGAAGCTGGACAATCTGGCCTTCCTGTAAACCACTAGGGGACCACCAGCGGTCTGGTCTGGAGGTCTGTCTGAATGCAGGAATCCAAATTCTCACAGAACTCTGAAAGGTCAGGACTGCCAAAATTTGGCAGAGCAGGGAAGGGGATCACAACACAGGAAATCCCTCATCCTGTCTCGCAAGTATCAATGAAACACACACACACACACACACACACACACACACACACACACACACACACACACACACTTCAGTGTGCAATGAACACTGGTCAGCAAGAGGACAGCATGACCATGTCAGTACATTAAAGGGATAGTTCAGCCAAAAATGAAAATTCTGTCATTACTCACCCTCATGTTGTTCCACACCCATAAGACTTTCGTTCATCTTTGGAACACAAATTAAGATATTTTTTAATTAAATTGTGATTTAAAAGTGATTTCTGTCCCTCCATGGACAGCTACGCTACTACCACTTTGACACTTCAAAAAGTTCATAAACAAAATGTAAAACTAATCCATACGAGTTCAGCAGTATAGTCCAAATTTTCTGAAGAGACTCGATCGCTTTATATGATGAACAGATTGAATTTAGGCTTTTATTCACATAAACATTCATCAACATGCATCAGTTGTGGTAAACGGAAACTCAAACATGTTTGCTTGATGTGCGAGAACCAGTGAGGTTCATTCTCGTGTTAAGGAGCATGTTTGAGCTTCTGCAAGAGGTTTGTTCTTGCTCGTGAAGCAGGTTTGGTTGAGCTGTTTATGTTTACTGATCAGTGTTTATATGTGAATAAAAGCCTAAATTC
Source organism: Ctenopharyngodon idella (assembly GCF_019924925.1). Taxonomy (NCBI): domain Eukaryota; kingdom Metazoa; phylum Chordata; class Actinopteri; order Cypriniformes; family Xenocyprididae; genus Ctenopharyngodon; species Ctenopharyngodon idella. The sequence goes on along the minus strand of NC_067238.1, from coordinate 230,145 downwards.
AACCTGTTCATCATTTAAAGTAATCAAACCACTTCAGAAAATTTGGATTAAACTGCTAAATATCAGTCTATGGAGGGATTTCATCAACACAAGATCTTCATTTGTGTTCCAAAGATGAACAAAAGTCTTACTGGTTTGGAACGACATGAAGGTGAGTAATTAATGACAGAACTTTTGGTTGAACTTACCATTTAACACTCAAACTCTTGCATTATCATATATGATAATGCAAGTGTATGAGTGTTAAATGTTAAGTTCAACCAAAAATTCTGTCATTAATTACTACAGTATGTTTAACAAAGTTGTCATTTAAAATGAGAGCAAGAAACTCAGAACACATTATCTAGTCAAAGTGGATATTTTGGAAGCTGTTTTTTTCATGGGACATTCCCTCTGTCTGCAGCTGTGAGTTTTCAAACAACACACAAACCTTATGCTGATGTCAGAGGGTTTCCTGTCTGAGAACTGCAGCTGGACAATCAGTATCGTAAAAAAAAAAAAAAAAAAAAAACACCTGTCTATCAACATTACACAAATACTCAAATCACTAAATAAAATTAATCTGAAACAATTTTGGGACTGCCCTACAAATTTTCACACTGAATGTAAAAGTAGAGATGTAAAATGAGATGCCATTTCATGTCGACTTTAAAGACAAAATAATATTGAAATTGATTTTTACTTCAGTACTAAACATTTCATCAACAAACTGAAGTAATATTCTTTAATAAAACTTTTTATGCAAGCCTAACATGCAATCAAATTCCCAAAATTACATCCCTGAATGATGAGGAATCTACACTTTATGCACCTTTAAATGCAATGCGGCATGTAAGCTGGACTCTCCCATCATGATAATGTCTGTGTTTAGTTAGTGTCCCAGAATCCTCCGTGAAGTAGAGGGGAAGAGAGTCTGGGAAGTCTGTTCATTTGGCCAAAGCACAAATCCTAAATCTCCTTGAAGGAAACTGCTGCACCGCATCACACAAATCATATGGTATAGGCCTTACAATTTAGTACCTGAATTTGACATTAACATTCAATTGTGTTGACACCCCAAATGTATTTCAGTAGATAGAAATGTTTAATCACAAAACAGAATAAAGTGATTGTGGAATATTTTATCGTCAACTGTAAGTCTGATCATAAAAAAGTTAGGCCTATGACATACACTACGTTTCAAAAGTTCAACACAAGACAGGCGATTTGAGGTCTTATTCATGTCTGTAGCACAAATGGTGTGGTATTCAACACAACTAAGGTCCAAATATGTTTCCCAAACACACAAAGAATTTTGGCATTCAAAATGCTACACACTTCACATGGGCCTCACATTTGACATTATTGTATGGGATTAAAAGCCACCCAACACCTATTTTAAATCTTTAATCTCGTAGTATGATTTGTGAATTAGTTTCCTGACTGAGCACCAGAAGTTTTGCCACTTTTAACAGCCTGACATGGGGGTGAATGAGTTTTCCCTCTTTTCCTACCCTGTCTCCTCGTGATTAAATCCCAGGCTTGCGTCACAGCAAGCTCGGGCAGCCACCCATGGCCCTCCACTGGATTAATTAAAAGCATTTCTATTATAACCACTTCATGGGATGAGAACAATAAGCCACTGTAAAAGAGCAATATGACATTGGGAGGTAGATCTGTGCAAAGTAATTGCTTTCACCGGTGTTTCAAGTTAATGGATACAAACAATCAAAAAGTACTGGTTACGTTCACTGTTGCGTAACTTCCTGTTGAGATCTGAGGCTTTTCAAATAATGTGTGAATATATATCAACAATTAAAGGTGAATTCAGTTGGCATATTGCATACTATACTAATTGCAGGTAGGCCTGGGCGATATGGCAAAAAATTAAAATCTCAATTTTTTCAGAACGATAGACCGATTCACGATTTCGATTTTTTTGTTTTACTGTTTAACTAATCAACTTAACGACAATCAAAAAAGTTCCATTCCAAGTGCATCACACATGAAGCGATCAACATGGTGTAAATTTAAAACAATTTGTTAAATATCATTGCAGAAAATATGTCTGAAATATGAAGGCAAATGTTGTAAAACACATTACAAACTTATCTTAAACATTCTATATACTCAGAAATAATATAAAAAAAGAAAAATGCAAAATATTTCTTAGCCAAAAAGTAATAGCAATAAATAACACCAGTAGGCTATTATTAACAGCAAATGCTTTGTAAAAACAGAAAACAACAGCAGCTTTCAGCCTGTCACCATCATGCAAACATGAAATATCAAACAGGTTTACAGGTTTTTGCATTCCATTGCGCTATTTGTCCTATTGTTTTTATGTTTGGTGGACATGTTTGGCTGTTGCACTCGTGTCTCGCGTCTTTTGCAGCGTCTCACCCATGAAACGGCATTCTAAAAACACGGGGGTCAAGTGGAAAAAAAAAAGATCAACTCACGTTTAATAACTTTCCTTTTATTTTCTCATTCCACTGCCCTCATTTTTATAATGCAATAACGCATTACTGAATGAACAGCCACTTAAGAATAGTGATGTGTTCTACATTCATAGAGTGTCACATGAGAGCGATTAATCTGGCGCGCCGGCGCCATCATGAGGTCGGATCATTTTCTTCTCCTAACGGTTATCACTGCTGTATTGTCAACATATCTAATTTTAACTTTTTTTTTTTTTTTTTTTCAAAATCGCAATTTTTCGATTTAAAAAATAATAAAATCGAGGCAAAACATTAAATTCGAATTAATCGAAAAAAATCGGAAAAATCGCCCAGCCCTAACTGCAGGTTACACTGTTGGTTATAGTTTTAACATGTCTTACATAGCCAGACCTTTGACCATCTGACTTGTAAAACAACTAACCACTGTTCGCTTTTTATGATTTTGACTTTCATTTTTGCTTTTGATTTGTTGTGATTCAGCGCTACAAGCTGGCTGATGTCTTAAAACCTCGTTACATCCCTCCCTTTTCACATCAGCATTTGATTCACTGTATTTTTGATACACTGTATAGAAAGACTGTATTTCCCGGGCATATCACTTTTTTCCAATAACCAGTAATCAATACGGGTTTGACGAGATCTTGTGCCATGAGATCTCGCAAGATTAAAATGTGACTAGATTTCTCGCAGAGGTAAAAAACTTGCGATATTGACATGACGGAGTGTGAGGGTGAAATTAGGACAGAATGTGTCACCGCTACATGTACACCTCCACTGTTGTTTTGCTTTTTATAGAAATAAAAACTATTTAATTCAGTTGCATCCAACACAAGCTGCAGAGTAGTGCAGCAGAAATCAGAGTTAATTGATCAAGTGACGAGATGACTGACAAGACCATGGCGGAGGATACGTTGCACAACAGAGCCTAAGCATCTGACAAATGTCTCTTATCTTGTAAAATACGCACTCAGCACCACCGCTCCCTATTCACAGAGTATGCGGGATCGCGAAATCAAAAGTAAAATGCGAAACACGATTTCAATACCCCACATTTTGAAAGCGGCTCCCTGATGCATGCAAATATCTCCCAGTATGAAAGATATCTTAGGCTGGGCTGTGTAGTTGTAACCATCTCTTATCTCTGTATCATGCTTGAAAAAAAATTGGTCTCTATTTGCACTTTATTATATTGAGAGAGTACTTTGATTATGGTGGCACTTACTGTTTGCACATAAGACTAAGAGAAAACTGTTATTCATTTTTATTTATAGATTTTTTTATTTTTATGATCAATTTGTGGAAAGGAGTTCAATTAGGAGGTCAAAAGTTGTAGAAGCTCATATATTATGTACAGTTCTAAGGTCTGAAGAGACTCATTTGAAATCATAAAGGAGAGAAGCCAGTCAGTTGAGTTTGAGGCAAAACCTTTTATAGTGCTTGAGTATTGTTGTATTTTACTGCATATGATAATTCTCAGAAAGTAGAACTAAAATGACATTCATTACAAAATGATCAGTTAAAACATTTCAAAGGCACCTGCAGACTATTTTTCTAGTCATGTATTTTGTCATTAAGGATTTCTTAAAAATACTGTGTAAAAATCTCATCTCGTGTCTCGTCTCATCACACCCCTAATAATCAAATATGAATGATTATTATAGGACACAAGAGAGTGCCAGTGCATTGATATTCTGTCTGTCTTGACCACTAATGGTAAATACACTGGAGTCCAGAATGATTCATCTTTGCATGATAACCTATTAATTAACTCTCCATCTCATCACCCTAACAAGCCTGAACCAGAAGAGCGTCTCGAGACATCTGCACGGTGACGCATTTGATGTGAGAGTCAGAGGCAGTCATGAGAACTGTCATCTTGGTTACTGAATCAAATGTATGGAACAATGACTTCAGGAAGATTACGGTTTGATATCTGATGTTGAGTATGTCAGCTAAATATTACACTTAGTACATCTCAGCCCACAACCAATGCACTGAACTTAATTAAAAGCAGATACAAAAGATGAAAACTGCCAGTGATTCCTGTTAAGGAAAGCCACTGCGCTTGAAACTGCAGAATCATGGCGATAAATTATATCATCGACTGAATCGGTCAGACAAACTCACTTCCTGACTGAATCGTCTCAGATTAGACGCTCGTTCACTGAACAGCAGGTTATTAGAACTGACTCAAAATACTGTTAATGAGTTAGCAACAGAGTTGCACAATATTGAAGAAAAAATGTTACCCGTGATAATCTGTGATTTAATAATAAGATTCGATAATGCTTTAAGCATGTAAAAACAGCAGTGTTTTACTATAACATTACATAAAAAGTAAATGTCACAAATCTGATGTAATAAATGTCATTTTAACATTAGTGTAAACAAACAAAATTATTCACATACCACCAATTCTTTGCATAAATTGGTAATAGTTATTTTAACCTGAGAACTTAACATACCAGTACATACAAAACCAAACCACATGAAACCAAGTAGTTTACTGCTTTGCCTCCCTCTTATTATCTTTCCTCACGTGGCTTGCTTACATTAGTTCGTTATGAGATCACATCATCTCTCACATCTCTCATAGGTCATCGGAGCGTACGCACATCAAGTAACAGTCGCGTACCTAGTCTATTTTCTGCTATTTGCGGCTAATAGCTAAAACTTTGACTTATCTTAACTTTTTGAAGTATTAAAATAATTCCATTATTGCAAGCCAGTGCGATACGAATATCGAAATTTGTACATTTGCGATACAGTGATAAGTTCAATAGCGGGTATGTATGTGACATCAACGTCAGCCGGAGTGACTGCAGTTACGCCCACTGAGTGGCAAAAAGACTGAGTGGCAGCACTGGTTTTCAGCATGAATCTTGCAAAAAACACACAAAACACATCTAAAATGGGGAAGAGCTCTGCGATTGAGTGCACAAATAGATTTGACAAGAAATCTGATATATATTTTTACAGACTGCTGAAAGCTACAGAAAAGAGACGCAAAAGGATCTCTGCGATTCACAGAAACAACTGGACTCCAGGCAAAGAATCGTGGATTTGCAGTTATCATTTTGTGTCAAGTTGAATTTTGAGGTAAAATCATACCCTATATAATATATTGTATTGTTATATTGTATTGACAACTCTTATATTCTGCATAATTGGATGTTTTTTAAAAAAAAGAAAAAACAAAACCTATACAAGTTTTAGGGTTGGACGATATGACGATATATATAACATTGATTTAAGAGATCACAGGCCAATTTGCTTTATGTATTTCCCTGGCATTGAAATCAGGCACATATACATGTTAGAAAATACGATTCCTGGCTGCATGTCAATATCCATGGATCACTGGATCTTTGGTAAGTTGTAAGGAACACTATATCAAGTCCAACCTTTAGTTTAAACTGATAAATGTTTGTTTTACTCGTGTTTTCGCAGTTTCCCCTATTAAATCCAGTCATGCAGCAGGCTCTTTTGCCACTCAGTCCGGCTGAGGGGGCATGTTCCGGAGGGAAAGTGACGTCAATTCATACCCTCTATATACCATGCAGCCCTAGTTAGCAATGTTATAAAGAAAAAAAGAAAGAAAAAAGACTCTAAATAAATCTAATTACTGGCTGGTTTTAATATGACATTATCTTATAGAATTGTAGTATTTATTAAAAATGGCAAAAAAAAAAAAAAGGGTGTGTTTTTGTTTTTGTGTGTTTGTTGGTAAGCCCAATTTCCTAGGGAGGAGGATCCTGTGAGAAACACTGACAAGTGTTACAAGTCACAAAGCGTTCTAGTTCTCTGTGCGGACAGAACAAAACTAAGGTAGGCAAGGAGTTGTCAGAGTAACACTAAACACTTTAAGAGCACATCAGTAGGAGCTCTGGAGTGCACGGCTTAATAACTCCCCTGCTGTGAAAAACGAAACCAAAGTTATGTTTACTTGGCAACAGCTGAAATGTTGTTGGCAGCTGCATGTTTGAGAGTTTACAGTTTAAGATGTTAGTTACGTAAAGGACGTGGGAGGTTCTTACAGTTATCTTAGAAAAAACTGAATTAGGTTTATACACATTGTAATTTCACATCTGTGCATGCACATCTTCACACAGAAAAAGTTGAAGGATGACAATATGAAACAGGACTGCATGAGTGGTCAAAAATTATATTGAGGTTTGAACTGCAACATGATATTATTCCTGGGTCCTGGTGCAGCAACACTAAAGCCCTAATACAGTTTTTCTCAAATCCAGTCCTGTAGGGCCACTGACCTACAGAGTTTAGTTCCAACCCTAATCAAACACACCGGAACAAGCCAATCAGGGTCTTCAGAGTTACTAGATAATTTCAGTTAAGTGAGCTTGATCAGGCTTTGAGATAAACCAAAGACTTTTGATATACAGAGATGGTGCACTCATATTACTATGAATGTGAAAAAGTACAGTGCGCAATATCCCGCCTTATAAATAAAAGAGCCAAAGTCATTGCGTCACTGCAGCTGCCTTTAGAAGCTCCGGCTGCTTTAGAAGCAGTCAGTGTTCCTAGATGTGCGCTTATGACTGTACATGTGCATTGCCTGAAAAATGCAGTATTTTGTTATGAGCTTTTAGAAACAAAATTTATGAAACAGTTGTTGTCATATTTCATTGGTGATTTAAAGGTGCAGTAGGTGATCTGGGAAATGCTAACGTTAGCCTGCTAGCATTGAAAGCATACGATCCCACCTTCCCTGCAAATCGCAGTCTAAACCACGCCTCCTCCAAAACACATGAACGCACACACACACACCGCTGCTCTCGGCAAAGCGTCACAAGAGACGGCGTTAAACTACATCATGTCTCAAAGCACATAACATTACAATAATAAGGAACGTAAACAACTTAGAGAGCTTGTACCTGACTGCTGCAGATTCATTTCGGTGTTGATACTGTTGACATGGATACGCATAATTCCGAGTCTGACTGAACAGCTCCGGTCAGAATGTCACAGGCTGCTCTTAATTACGGTAGTTATGACGTAAACGCAACATAAGTTCGTTGTTTTGATTCGGTAGGAACTGTAAAAGGTGGCTGCTGTGGCTGCTGTCTGCACGAACAGGGTGTGCAAGGGTATGTAAAAACATATGCTGACAGGCAGGTAGGACATCGTTTCATTTCATTCGGACCGAATATAATAATTGGATGAACATTTTATGGTCCTACACCTTCCACATTTGATATATGTTTATAAAAATACATTTAAACCGTTTAACAGTGATTGCTATCAGGATATGAGGAGACTTTCAACCAGTATAACAAAAAAAGTTTCTGTAGAGAATCACCTATCATACCTTTAATCGTAAGCTTGGTGAACAGCTTTGGAGAATGCTTCCCCATTCAAAGAGATAGAAGCTGTACTTGCATGACTGAAATAGCCTGATTTGAGGAACTCTGCCCTAATATGTGGTCATTTATGATGTTTAAACCATCTAGTTTCCTGAATTATATTTTCCATTACATGTTCTTTGAAATTGTTTATGGAATATTTGCAGAAATAAATTTACTTCCAATTTTGTACAAAATTTCCTAACTGATTCTTTCTGGATAGGCAGATGACCAATAATTCACATTAAGCGCACAATGGAATCAATGGAAGCCCATCATTTGACATGATGAATAAAGTTCCAGTCAGCTGGAGAGTGTTTTTGATTGATTTGCATGATGTTATTTGTTTGTGCGAAATTGGACGTACCCACAGTTCAATACATCTGTGTGTGCTGCGCTCATGTGCACCTGCAAGAATACTTGCATCATTGAACTAAGAGAGTTTTCACACACAAATGAACAACAGACAAACCACCTGGACCACCAAATCCACTTCAGCTTTGAGTCAGCAACTAAACCAGAAAACCTGTCAATCGTAGTCATTTTCAGTGTCTTTTGCCTATGCACATCTGTTCTTGTGCACAAGAATGCATGCATTTCAAGATTATTTTAATTATTATGCACGTTAAATGTTCTGCACTAAAATTCGCAGCACAAAGATGCACAAGCGGCATCTAATTAGCACATAAATGAGGAACATCTGAAACATAAAAGAGCCTATATCACCTGAGGCTAAGTGCAAGTTGGCATACACCCTGGCACGCTGTGTGTGGCTAACAACTGTTTATCAAACAGATAATTGCATGACCCGTATCCGGTTTGGGTCAAGTGCTGGCTGATACTCATCATCTTTGGCACATACTTCAAAGCCAGAGATAGGAGCATGTTTATCCATTTTCATTCTGCAGGGGCTGGTAACTATCAAAGTCCCAAACCTAGAGAGAATACACAAAGATTTTTCAGTTATGATTAGGTTTAAAGAGCTCTGTGACCCCTACCATCGACAAACACCACCTCTGGCACTTTAGGAAGGAGCTCCATGTGATCATGCAAGATGTTAGTGCCTGGTCATAGTCATCCAGCTTGATAGATGTGATCTAAATTTCCCTTGCACCCTACAACCTCGCGATCAAGTTTTATAGACCACAGCCGAGGGCAAGTAAAATTCCCAAGGAATTGAACAAAAGAGGAGCCCCATATAGCTGAAACCACACAGCAAAAAAGAGCAGTCGGCTGACATCTCAAGGAATCCTGTACGTCACTGAGAGTGCAGAAACAGCTCTTTCTGGCACAAGGACTGAAGGTCATGTGGAAGTATTTATTTGAGGCTTGGGACCCTCTTGGGGAAAGCTCTGCAGAATTCTTGGTCCTGAGAATTAGCTGGTCTTACTCTTACCACATAAGAAAGCCAATGCAGAGGATGTAAAAACAATGTGCAAAGCAGACAAAAATACCACAGGCTTTGAGCGTAAATGTGATGCATTTCTGATGAAAATAGCTCATTTGCTCTGCTAAAACATTTTCTTCTGTAGAAAACAGATTTGCCTCCAGTCTTTAAGCAGACATTAGGTAAAACATGAGAGAAGGCAGTAAGAATTAAAAATAACCCTACAAAAGTCATTTTAATTGCAACACTATAGCAAACAAAGTTGACAACAAATACCTGAAATGAAAACGTAGCAAAAGTGCAACCATAGCAGTCAAACGTGTAAGATGACTCAAAAAGTCCTCTGTAAATGTGATTTATCCATCTGAATTGTGAATGACCTGTTGGGTGGGTGGGTGTCTTACTTTCTGCTATTAATCATGCCGGGTCTACCGAACACAAATACAATGGCAATGCATACCACCAAAATGTCATCACTCAATAAGAGAAGGAATTACCTTGTAGTCCAAAAGGCTTATGTAACTGGCACAAATCCTGACTAAAATATGAATCTGTGATGTGGGTGACCCGGCTGAATTACTCAGGTTTTTAACCAGATGCTGCCATACATATGGTATGGGTAGAAAGACATGTTACTCTCCCATTGACACTAATGCTAAAATACCTAAAGGTTCTTATCATGGAATAAAAAGTTACACGACATTTTTTTTTTTTTTCAGTCCTATTTTTTCTCAGAAGTACTTCAAACAGTAGCTTTCAATCTGGAGCTTTAACGACACAGAGACGTGGACAGAAAAATGACAAGATGTCGCCCTAAAAACCGTGGAAACTGGCCTATAAACCGACAATACAAAATTAAAAACCTAATTTTAAAACGAAAACCGTGTACAGTCTTTATTATTTTACTAAAATTCTGTAACGTTTAGTTTATGCTGGTCCCCCCGGACATTTGTCTCGACATATCCCACAAAACAGCACGTTAAGCACATTAACACCACAGACAGCTTTTTTTTATGCAAAATTTCTCTACTTCAAGAAAAACAACCAAAAACTACACTGATAACTCTGCCAACCATGATTTCCGACAGAAAGCCGGTTTGGGCAACACCCTCAGCCATACAATCCGCTTAAATGCTCATCATACACGGCGCTCTCGTCGCTCATCAAGTCTATTTTTGTCAGTTTTGAACATCTAATACACATTTATTAAGATAGACTGCGAAAGACTGTGCGTTCATTCTACTTACCGAAAGGTTCCAGCAAATTATCTACAATCTCTGAGTGACTCAAGCCTCGCCATGCGATCGTAGTGATGTCCGATTCACGAGCCAATGATTCTGTTCGACATGTTCTTTCTCATGAATCAGACGAACCGATTCGCAAAACCAAATGGTTCGACCAGAGTTCTAACCGTTCTAAGAAGCTGTGATAACGTTTGATTCATCAAATGAATGAAAGTATAAAACTTGATACTTTTAAGGAAAAATTGTTTCGTAAATTTGGGCGAAAACAGCTACTGTTAATAATGACCCAGAAATTTAACAAAATAAATTTTGTTTTATGCTTTAATAGCTATGCTTGGACAATATCCAGACATGTCTTAGACATGACACTAAAGTTTGCATTTTTATTTTAATTTATTTTAAAACAAAAAAGACCTAATGTGTGGCTATATTATGAATAATAATAATAATAATAATTATAATAATTATTAAGTTATTACTTAGGCTATTATTTAGATCGTTGTTATAGCCTATCTAATTGATAATCAGAATCGAGTTATCATTAAACCTGTGAATGTTGCACATCTAGTTTAACAATATAGCCAGTGTTGGCCTAAATGATATCATATAGGCCTAGGCTAATTGACAAATTAATAGCCTACCATTTTTTAAATAAATAATTCAAAATACGACTTGTGGGGATTCCCTTTTCCTAACACGCATCAGTATGGTTCCCGGTGAATCTTGAATCGGTTGTTGTAACTGACTTAAAATGATGTGTTCAAAGGAATCGATTCGGTTAAATGAATTGAACTACCTAGCACGTTCTCGCTTATTTGGTCCGCCCACAATCTCATTCTGCGTCATGACCCGCCACATGACGACAGCGCCAACCAGGTTAAAATCTAAAGCGGCGTTTCAAATCTTTGTCACATGAGTCAATGGTTTTTTTTTAAAATATTCATGCATTTATTAAATACAATGCTAGTTGTTTTACAAGATGTTTTATTTAAAAGTCTGAATAATTAAGACGTCTCAAAACGTCGAAATTGCAGGAGGAAACAACATTTTGTAAACAAGAACAAACAAAGACGTCTTGTCTGTGATGCATTTCCCACAATATTAGGCTAGTTCAAGAAGTAGCCTAGCCTACAAACATCAAAGAAAACTGTAGTTATTGCGGTTAGTGAATATGGTCGAAATGAAATTTAATTGAGATTTAATCGTTGATTAAAGTGGCCAGATTAGCTACTGTTGTGAATTCATGTTTCAAGACTAAAACCACTGGAATGTTGAGAATTCAAAGTTTTGATCCAGACTGAATCAAACTGGTCTGCTTTTAGCGAGAGAGAAAAAATGATGCTACAAAACTTGTCGTCCTTAGTAATACCTTAATTTGTGTTTTTACCAGAATGGACCCCTTTCTTAGGCTATTTATTCAAATAATATGACCAAAGATTATATAGCTACATTTTAGATTGTTGAACCCATTGGTTTAAAATAGGCCTCGAGGCCTATTAGCCTAATTATTTAATACAAATTTGTAGGCCTATTTATTTGGATGTTATTGGTATATAATTTTTACATTTATTCTCAATGTTCAAACTTGCAGAGCTGTATATGTTACAATATTAAACATCTACAGCTAATAGTAGCCTACTGTGATGCCCGCCCACGTTAACACATCCATCAATTAGCCTATAAAAGAGACATTAATGAGGAATGCCCATCTCAGAGATGCAGAGCGCACGCCAACATGCTGGTCAGAAGAAATACTTTTTTTTTTTTTTTTTTTTAATTTATTTTTTATTAAATGCTTGAAAAAAAAAAAACAGTTACAACAATTGTCATATAACAATAAAACAATACGCCAGAGTCCAACAGCCTTTTAGTCCAGATTAAGTGCCAAGTCCTTAAACACAGCCACTGTTCTCAAAGCTTTCAGGTGGTCAGAAGAAAATACAAGAGATACTCCAAACAGAAAATGACGTCTGATCGCTGGGTCTGATCGCTTATGTCATTCAAAATGCACCTGAGAAAATACAACACTTTAACACTGTGTCAAGAACCCGGTTATACAGTCATGTGAAAAGGTTAGGACATCCTATTGAATTCCATGGTTTTCTGTATCAGGGCATAATAAAAAATCATCTGGTCCTTGGCAGGTCTTAAAATTTGGAAAATAAAACCTCAGATGAATAACAACACATGACATATGACACTGTCATTATTTATTTAACAAAAACTAGTCCAAAATGGAAAACCCATATGTGACAAAGTTAGGACACCCTTACTGTTAACATAGGAATTAAGAGGTTAAGTAATGGTCAGGCACTGCTAATCAAATGCCTTTGATTAACTGATCATCAGTAAGTGTGATCACCTCTATACAAGCTGAAGTTCTGGCAGTTTGAGCATCTGGAGACTTTAGGTGTGTGTTAACACAATGCCAAGGAGGAAGGACATCAGCAATGATTTTAGAGAAGCAATTGTTGCTGCCATCAATCTGAGAAGGGTTGCAAGGCCATTTCCAGTTTGAAGTCCATTTTTCTACGGATAGATTCTGTATTCACAAGTGGAAAACATTCAAGACAGTTGCCAGTCTTCCCAGGAGTGGACTTCCCAGCAAATTCAGCCCAAGATCAGGGGTCCGTTCTTCGTACCTCGCTTAATAAAATATCTGGATTAAATTACTGCGCGTTCCTGTGTTCCTCGAAAAGGGCAGATGTATCGATACTCGAAATCACGATCAGCAATGCAGCGATTGGCTGGCGTCAAGACGGCAAGGTAGTGACATCATATAATTAAAAAAGACACCTGATGAAAAACTCTACAAATTTCTGGACCTTTTATAAGAAAACAGCCAAGCCAAAAACAAAAAAGATGCAATCTAATCCTGTTTACATGAAATAAGCCGGGAGCAGGTTTAAGTTTATGGACCTGTTGCTATGACAGCAAGTCCAGGATGAGCGTCAAAGAACCGAACAAGATCATGCCAAATCGTCATCATTCAAATCCAGCTAACTGAATTAGCGACATACGAAGAATGGGACCCAGAGCTTGCAATGCTCAGAGAAATTGCAGACAACCCTAGAACTACACCTCAGACTCTACAGGCTTCAGTTAACATGTTAAATGATAAAGTTCAAGACAGTACAATTAGAAAAACACAGGACAAGTATGGAATGTTTGGAAGGGTTGCCAGGAGAAAGCCTCTTCTCGCTAAAAAACATGGCAGCATGGCTTAGGTTTGCAAAGTTGCATCTGATTCTGAACAAACAATAAGACTTCTAGAACAATGTCCTTTGGACAGATGAGACCAAAGTGGAGATGTTTGGCCATAATGCACATCACCAATTTTAGTGAAAACCAAACACAGCATATTAGCACAAACACCTCATACCAAAAGTCAAGCATGCTGGTGGAGGGCTGATGATTTTAGGCTTGTTTTGTAGCCATGGGCCCTGGGCACCTCACAGTCATTGAGTTGACCATGAATTCCTCTGTATACCAAAGTATTCTAGAGTCAAATGTGAGACCATCCGTCTGACAGCTAAAGCTTGGCCAAAACTGGGCCATGCAACTTGACAAAGATCTGAAGATCACCAGCAAATCTACAACAGAATGGCTGAAAAAGAAAAGAATCAAGGTGTTGCAATGGCCCAGTCGAAGTCCAGACCTCAACCCGACTGAAATGCTGTGGCGAGAGCTGTGTATTAACAAATACTCACAAACCTCAATAAACTGGAGCAACGTTGTAAAGAAGAGTGGGCCAAATTCCTCCAGAATGATGTGAGAGACTGGTAAAGTCATACAGAAAATGATTACTTCAAGTTATTTCTGATAAAAGTGGATCCACAAGCAATTGAACCATGTCCTAACTTTGTCACCCATGGCTTTTGCATCTTGGCTTTATTTATGTTGAATAAAAGATGACACGGTATGATATATCATGTGTTGTTATTCATCTGAGGTTTTATTTTCCAAATTTTAAGACCTGCCAAGGACCAGATAATTATTTTAATGCCCTGATACAGAAAACCATGGAATTCTAACTTTTTCACATGACTGTATATAGAACCCTATTGGCCTTCAAAAGTTTGGATGCTAGTTGAAGAAACCCCAAAACTATTTGAGGTAAAAGTGTGGTTCCAGCATAAACAAATATAGTTCAGGGCAATATTGCCCAGAAATCTTAGCTTTCCTGTGTGCTAAAAGAAATGTTTTCTTGTTAGCATATAAGCATCTAAACTGCCTCTATTAGAGGTACAGCATATCAGGGCTATATGAAATACATTTACACTCACCTGAATATAAATAAACAGACACGCACATCATGCAGTTTTCTGTTTTACAAGACAGATGTAAAGTATATAAATTTAATAAATATCTTAGGCCTGGTTTCACAGACAGGGCTTACATTAAGCCAAAATTAGACCTTAGTTCAATTAGGGCATTTAAGTAGCTTTTATAAATGAAAAAAAGAGGAAAAATGTTCTACCTAAGAAGATATCTAGTCATATTAAGCAAAGAATAACTATTAATACATAAATTAAGAAAACATTTATTGTATCATCTGTTTATTTGTATAACTTGCAGTTATCATTTAAAGAGGCTGTCAACAAGTCGGTTAAATTGACTCATTACCACTTACCACTTATGAAGTATTTAATTTGCAAATGAATACCACGTGTGAATTTATGTCTCATGACAATAAACATTGGAATGTTGGGAATTCACAGTTTTGAACCAGATTGAATCAGTTGGTTTGATTATGCTACAAAGCAACTTTTGGCCTACATCATTATTTTTCTTTGTAAAAGACCCTGAGTTTCAGAAAGGTGCTATATGTATAAATCTTGGAACGAAAACAGGGCTGTGTGAAAACATAACACTAAACCACTTAAACAATCCCATCATATAACAGCAAGAACTGTAACTGTGAGTAGTTTTTTTTTTTTTTTTTTTTTTTTTTTACATTTATTTAATCTAAAAAAGATTAAGGAGGGTGGGGACGGTTGCAACAAGGGGCAGTTGCAACATGGCTTATTCCTCCAATCAGAAATAAGCTACAGTGATGATATATTGCACATGCTCAGTTAGCCCCTCCTCCTACCTGGAAGAAAGCAGGTACATGTGACCATTCCTTCTGCAAAATGGCCTACCAATACAAACAGTCTCTGAGAAACTGAAGGGAATGTAAAAAGTGTTGCAACTGTCCCCACATAACGTAATTATTTGTATATTTGTTTGGTTATTAAGATTATGTTAGTAAATCTGAGTTAATGTTTGACAAATAGTTCTTGATATTTTCAAACTCTTCATTTCAGGCTTGTGCATGCTACAATATTAATAACATTTGTAGTCAATTGACTGTGGTGGTCCAGGCATGTCCGCCCACAAATAAACACCTCCGTCTATTATGTAAAACAGGCATTAATGAAGAATGCCCATCTACATCTACTATAGCCAACGTGCTTCATATATAGGCCGACAAACTCCACGACAGACACTCATCATCACTAGAGCTCACTTCAGATGTTCTCAGAGATGCAGCGAGAGCGCGCCGACATGCTGGTCAGAAGAAAATACAAGAGATACTCCAAACAGAAAATGACGTACCTGGGTCTGATCGCTTATGTCATTCAAAACGTACCTGAGAAAAGATTAACGTTTCACGAGGTAAGTTGTAACTTATTACCGCAGTGCGCACTTTAAAACGGATCATTTTGGCGCTAAAATCTGATTGGACATATTTTGCGGCGTTGCTTGGCAAGCCTAAAGTAGGCTTGACGCGGAAGAATAGACCTTATTCAGAGCAGCGCCATGACAGATATGAAAGCGAGGCTGTCAGGCACACTTACCATGTTTTCAATGGCATCCACCGTATAAAGCTCTTGGATCACTTATAATTTTCCATAGCTCCTGTTGCCTGGAGTTTTTGTCTACAGAAATTTCTTGGAAAGATATTTTTGCAGTGTTTCATCAGCAGAACAATCCAAAACACATTAAATAACAGCACATCCAGCAGCCTTGCATTCATTTCCGTTAAAAATCAAAGATGGCGCTGCTGTGAATAAGGTCTGTTGTGTCCTGAGTTCATTTTCTGATGAAGTGTAAACATATTGAATATCGTCTTTTATCATATTTCATTTTAAAAGCAGTAAGTCACCTTCCCGAACTGCTTTATTTAAAAAAAGGTAAATCAGAAACATGTATTAGCTACAATGTTTTGATTTGATTTTAATTAACCTTTTTTTCCCCCCATCAGTTAATGAATGCGGTGACGAATTTTGTGGATGGGGATAGAAAAGGCCTTGAGAATAATATCAGAGTCTGTTTATCATCAAACAGCTGTTTTGTAAAGGTAGGTATTTCATCTTCTTCTTCTTATTACTATTAGCCTATTACTACTACTAGATTTTTATTAGAGATATTTACCCTTCAAATTTGCAGGTGCCTATAAATCCAGAGTGCCCAAATGCAAAACGCAACTTTTGGAAAGTGGATGATAGTAAAATCACCCCAAAGATACTGCGACGACACTTTCGTGGTTTGAGTGACGTTTTCCCTAACCTTTATGGAAACATGGAAATTCTCTCTGCAAAGAATGTGATGGAAAACAAGGCAACCTACAAACGCCCTGAGGCAGAGAAGAAGTTTACCAGCCCGTTTTCCATTGAGTCACTTTT
Source organism: Ctenopharyngodon idella (assembly GCF_019924925.1). Classification (NCBI taxonomy): domain Eukaryota; kingdom Metazoa; phylum Chordata; class Actinopteri; order Cypriniformes; family Xenocyprididae; genus Ctenopharyngodon; species Ctenopharyngodon idella. The sequence goes on along the minus strand of NC_067238.1, from coordinate 213,039 downwards.
GCAGCGAGAAAGCAGCATCTCCGTGAGGCACAGACCTGTAGGCCTACATGATTGTGCAACCAGGAACATTGAAAACAAGTTTCTGGGCCGAGCAAATGGAGACAGTGGTTTGGCGTGCAAGAGGAAGACACAGGACTGGCCCAGTCAAACTGCATATGTCAATTTCAGTGGATCATATTCACACTTTTGTTTTCCTACTTACAGTCCGGGCCAAATTAATAATGGATGCAGTCCCCCTAGTGGACCATCCAAGAGGTTGCACTCAGTTTCTGAACTGTCCTATTGTACAGCACCCGAGAGCTTTAGATATTTCACTTTAAATGCTTTGAGCTGGGCCTACATGTAAAACTGCACTTAAAATACACTTAACTTCCTTAGTGTACATATTCCTATACATCTTACTGATTTACTTTGTATTGCTGAAAATATCTGCCAGCTTCTCCATTGCCAAATAAAATGACAGAGTGTTTTTAAAATGTAGCCTGCAAGTATATGTTGGGAAATATCTGGTGTGGGAGACCTTTTTTTTAGTAGGCCTATATAGTCCTAGATAATATTAAAAGTCAATTATAAAGATTTCCATTCAGACACGAAAAAAGGGATGATTCAAATAAAATTTATTGACCTCCAGCTTCCAGCAGTCCATATGCATGCAGATACAGGCTTCAGTCAAAATGATTTTTTTTCAAAGTTTCTCGTCCTTTTCTTACAAAACTGCGTGCACCTTAAATAATCAATTCTGCAGCGTACAAACCACAAAAATACCAGTTTTACATTATCAAATACTGCACATAGAAAACATTTACAAAGCACAAGTATAAAATTACAGCTTCCCCACAGCTCTTAACCATTCTGTTATTCCTAAACAGCAGTGCACTGTCAGCTCATATAATTTTCTAAAAGTTTTGGGGGCTACCCCGTCTCTGATAAATCTTTGATCGTGCTCTCCCTAAGTGCAAGACTTAAACCAAGTGGGTTAAATATAGGATAAATGTATGGATGCAACTGGGCGTGGATTTCAAAGTAGCTACATTTCTTATGAAAGTTGAAAACCTCTCTCTGCAAAGGTGAGCGTGTCTCAACAGTGTCTTGTACTGTTAACACTGCCATGAATAATATGAATGGCTGATTTATGGCAACAACAAAAGAGCTGCTAACAGCTTTGCTACATGAATGAGAAAACAGACTACAAATGACCATCTTTGCATTTGTGAAATAAATAAATTGCCAATGACAGTCTTTTAAGTCTGACCCAAGAGTACAATAAATTTAAGGTTGTATATATATATATATATATATATATATATATATATATATATATATATAATTCAATGTTTTAGAGACAATCTTTCTTGGCTCTTTGAAAAAAGAAACAAACATGTTACAAAAAATGCAATGCTGTCTTTCTCCATATCATTTTACAAATCTCAAAAGTAAATGACTAAAAACAGACATGCACTGAATGTTATAACTGATATCTGATATCAATCTTATGTTTTCAAAAAGCCGAATACTCAAATCAATTGTGATTGTAAACAGATTGCATTAGATACCAGGGGCCTCATTTATAAACTGAACTTAGAGTGTGCGTACGCTAAAATCCACGCCAATGTTCATATTTATAAAAACAGTCTTTGACCTGGAAAAGTGTTTTAGCACCATTCTCAAGTAAAGGATTTGGTTGTTGACTGGTGCTCTTTTATATGTTAATGACATTACTTATAGGCGGCGCACAATTTCAAGATTATTTGCGATGATTTTATAAATGTAACATCTGGAAGAGAGATGTATGCACCTTTTTAGTGTGTACATTCATTCTCTGAATCACATGTAAGCACATTTGCGAAATGATCGTAAGATCAAATGTAGGATGGTTTCTACACAACATTTTATAAATGAGGCCCCATGTGCTCATGTAAGCCTTTAAACATCAACACAAACCAGGAAATGTGTCATTTACCAAATGAAACAAATAAAACCTGTATTACAATAAGATTATATATGTACATTCAAGTTAGAGATACTTTAGTATAATGATATCGAAGCAAAACACTCAAGGCTTTCAGTAACACATTTAAGCCTTATAATAACATCTCACAAGTAAGGCAATAAACAAGCCTTTACCCAACAGACCACTCTTTAAAATAATTAATTTTACAAAAATAAGATAAATATCACCTCAATAATCCTTGTGTTTGTTAACAAATGAACAAAAAACAGTATTAGGGTTTCATTAAAAGACTTCACAAGAGTTTTAAATGGCCCATATAGTTGTAAAGGGAGATTACATTCCTATTTAAAAATTAAAGCAATCTCTCAACATGTATATCATTTATATACATCATACAGTACCTGACGAAGCAACATCTCATAAAATAAAAGTTCAAAAATCACACATCATTCTCAGTTTTACAATCTATTGTCCATTTCTGAATGCAAATAAGCATGAATACCAAATATACCTGCAACTGTATCGGCTATGATTTTTGGCCCACACAGAATACATCATAACATTTGTATTGATCTGGATTCAGTGTATTAAGATCATTCCCCAGTCAGACTGGTGTCACTTACTTACACTCAAACATAAACTGTGCATGCCAAAAAACAAAAAAACCCTCTTCGGTCTTTGCCATGTATGAACTGAAAAGCATGAAGTGGTCTCGCATATAAAAGCATCAGGTAGCCTGATTCAACACAGAGCGTTTAAACAAACCAGATGCTAGTGACTTTCAGAAGTTACAACATCATACCCAAAGATTTGTATTTACAGATTATCAACACACCACAGAAGCATTTGATAGCTGTATCTGATTACTGTCAGAACAGAACAGATCTGATCATTCTCATTCCATGTTAAAATATCGAAACGCATCCAAACCGCAGAAATCTGGAAGCGGCAAATCTACATTTTTTTTTGTCAATGTTGCATTTGGTTTAGCTATGGATTGCAACAAACTACATCCATCCACTACACCTGAAAAAATAGAGCAGTACAGTACAAATATTCATGCATTCAGACTCTTTTCATTTTGCAAAAATGCAAGATTTTGTAACTACTTCATTGTACAGTAAAGGGACACATATAATCCCATATTCCGATGTACATAAAATCACATAGAAAAAATATCAATATCTAATAGTCATTTCATAGTGTTTACCAAGGACAAACATTCAGCTGCAAATACAATTTGTTTTCAGTACAGTAAAACAATTTCATCTTTAGTTAGTACCTAATTTAATGTACAGACATTTGTCTGTTAGTGGAAAAGAGAAAGGTGCAACACAATCAAACTTGTGCAAATACATAAGAAGCAAGAAATGTATGTGAGAATTAGCAGACACTCATTTTGTATGTTTAAAGGCAAAACCTCTGAGCTTGAAGAACAACAGGCTGGAAAGTAAAATATTCTAAAATGTCAAATCAGTCATGACTGGCATGAATAAAATAGTTTCAACTTGAATGTACTACATTCGCAGTTTTAGATGATAATAAGAAAGAGCAAAGTATTGTAACAAAGTTTCAGATGTTGGAACCTTATTCACTGTTTTTGTTCTTACTATTACACTTTATAACTGCATTGCCCAGAACTAATCTGATCCCCCCCTTTTTTTTTGGTCCAACTTGTACATATGGCCTTACAGAAATAATTAAAATGCAAATATATTTAGTGTGCGTGACATTTGTCATGTGGTTCAGAACTTTTTGTAACCATGTAAAAAATAATACTATTAAATAATAGTAAGATTCATTGTGAAGCAAAAACATCTAAATAAGCAGAGAAAGCATTTTAAATGTCCTTTAAAGACAAACTATGACCAAATGTTTCTCAAGATTTAAAGATAAATCTCTCTACGCAGAGAAAACCATTATTGTGATAAGGAAGGTATGGTAAAGAAGTGTTTTATAGTATCTACATCTTCCCAAATGCACTGAAACATGTGCATGTGAAGTGCATGGATGGAACAGCTAGGAATATTAAAAGCAATTAAGAAAGAAAAATACAATTTTGAAAGTATGGAATGTGAGGCACACTTTCTTATGAACATCCAGGGAAATGGTTCAAATATTTTGCGATGTACATCTTGATCAGGTAGCAGTGACATTGGCAGATAGAAAAGCAACACACAATACTAAAATACTTCAAACGATTCAAAATGATAAATCAGATGAAACGGTTTGCTGATCTCATAGCCTCTCTTTAAAAGCAGATCTATAAGATGCATATGGTGCAAACCATGAAAATCAAACATTTAGAGTTTGTGCGTTCCATCACACATGAGAGTTTGAACAGACTGAGGCCTTGCCCACACTAATACGTTTTCGTTTCTTTTTCTCTCCATTTTGGCCTTCCGTCCACACTGAGACATGTTTTGTCCTGCTTTTTGAAAACGCTTTCCCAAATGAATAATTTTGCTGTTTTCGCGTTGTAGTGTGGTATGTAAAAACGGAGGTATTTGAAAACGATGACGCATGTTTAGCCTACTCCAGTGACGCATATTGAGCCGATAGACATGTATGTTTTATACCGCTATTGTGCCTGTTATGTGCTATTCACTTCCACACTGTTGCTAAAAATATGTTACTTTGCACACTCTTCATATCGCAGTCCTGCAAAGATGACAGAAAATTTACCCGCAATTGCTGTTCTGCGGCAAAACGTGAGAGCAGTTGCATTTTAGACCAAACATATGTGACCCTGGACCACAAAACTAGTCACAAGGATCAATTTTATTTTAAATTGAGACTTATAAGTCATATGAAAGCTGGATAAATAAGCTTTCCATTGATTTATGGTTTGTTAGGATAGGACAATATTTGGCCGAGATACAACTATTTGAAAATCTGGAATCTGATCCAAAAAAAAAAAAAAAAATCAAAATACTGAGAAAATCGCTTTTAAAGTTGTCCAAATAAAGTCCTTAGCAATGCATATCCACTCACAAAAATAAATTTTTGATATATGTAAGGTAGGAAATTTACAAATATCTTCATGGAACATGATCTTTACTTAATATCCTAATGATTTTTGGCATAAAAGAAAAATTGATAATTTTGACCAATACAATGTATCGTTGGCTATTGCTACAAATAAATCCATGCGAATTATGACTTGTTTTGTGGTCCAAGGTCACATATGTTGATTGAGTGCGACCTGAACGCATCAGTGAATGGCGAAATATTTTGCTAAAAAAAACAAAACAATTATGTCTGTATCATCTCAGTGAGCTTTTATGAGGTTTTACGCATGCGCAGTAAGGTGAATTTAGCGAAATTTAGAGAAACTTTTGGAAAAAGCGCTATAGCGTGGACGGAGAGCATTTTGAAACGCCGTTTTCAAATGTATCCAGATTAATGTAGACATAGCCTGAATTATACAAACGTCTTTAATGATTTGGCTAATGATCCATATGGGAACATAGAAATGAATAATGTTCTGGTTCTTATTGATACTGTCACGTATGAATCATAATATATGTGTTACCATGCAGAAGATGCATGGTGACTGAAAAACTGAATGTGATGAACTGGTTCAGAGATCCTACTATATCTAAGGTACCTTCTTCCAATCTGATATATTCAGAAGAACTATGAAAATAAATCTAGATGTGCAGAGGAGGTTGACAGGAGTGGTATGAACACTATTTTACCTACAGTGCTGCTTTCCTTCCACAAGTTTCCGTAACACCAAAGACTGACTGAAGAAGCCATCTAGAGCCACTCAGCTTCATAGTCGAAGCTAAAGAAGACTGCTGATTGGACAGGAATAGTCACAATGGCAATGTTCAAAGACAAAAACAAAAGTGTCCAGGAGTTTACAGAATACCATTTGTTCTGGGCTTCAAAATCCTGTTGAGTGAGCGACTCCATCACCAGTCCTCATATTGATGTGAATGTGGTTTTTGTTCAGCGTGACCTCCTGAGTTTAACAGGAAATGGAAAAGACCTTTAACAGTTCAGATCCATATGCTGGTAGAAAGAAACCCAAAACTACTTGAGGCGGTAAAGTATAATGCGGCTCCAGCTTCCCAGAAATCTTCGCTACTTGCTACAAGAAAAGTTTTCTTGCTTGCCCGTGGACAACGTTCGGCAAATCCCACAATGCAGCAGCTGTGTATGAGGGTTGCTGGTTTAACAGGACAGTTGGTTCTCCTTCAGAGGGTTTGATTCCCTCTGACTATGTCTGCAGCTCGGTGCAGATTGTGTTGCTCAGACAAAAAGTGAGATTAAAACATTAGCAAAATAAATAACCTACCATCTATAAGTCTACATAATTTTAAAGGCAAGCTTAAAATAGCACTTTACATATTTTGCTCAACAAGGGTTGCGAGTTAACGTGCAGAATGCAGTCGATTAATACATAAACACAAATATCGATCTATATATTTATTTATTGAGCTCTCCAAAAAGGAAAAAAAAGAAAAGAATACGCTACTTTATGCGACAGGAATCGTGTGCATTTCTAATAAATAACCTGACCTGTGGAGTAAAGCCCTGCCCTTTAAAAGTTTAATTGTGTATGTAGTCTAGTAAGTTTTTCTAACACGTCTTTGTTTTTTTGCATCTCATCTAAGTCATTGACTCTGCTACATATCCATACTCTATAATATAACACTACAGATAATAAGAATTGCTTTGGTTTTTTAAAAAATAAAACTTCGGGTTTGGCATAGAGAAATGATTGACCTTTGAGGGTCTGGAACTGCTAGTAGAACCCATTCTGCTTCCTGTGTGACATGACGCCAACACAAATGCTACATTGTCAGGAACATTTCTCAGCAGATTTATTAAATGCCCCTATTGATTGACCTGCAAACAATGGATCTGCATGTAACTAGCCATGACCGATTCCGGACGCCCATACAACCGCATGTTGCTGGTTACACCCATATCCATCTGTGAGGGTGTATGTGTTAAATGTGTCATGCCTGATTTGTATCCAACTCTTAATATCTGTATCAGTAAAGAGGAGCGTTCCAGCCCCGGGCGAGTTGGCTGTATGTGTTCATGCTTTTGGGGTCGTGGCGGGGTATATTGAATGAAGATACACACGTAGAGATAGAGAACACAGGCATATTTAGACGGGGACGTAGATGTGTCTAGGTGCACGAGGGGCTGGTGGCGCTCTCGAGTGAGGACTGGGAGAGTCGGCGTGTCAGAGGGCCGATGCTGGGGTCCGCCAGAGAGGAGGTGGGGAAGAGCTTGTACCAGCCACCCACCAATGACGACAGATCGAGATCATCCAGGAGGATCTGAGCCATTCCCATGAAACACTTGCTGTCCATGCGGCCGTAATCACCCCACACGATCACCTGGTCAGGTTAAATGGACACATTTAATATGCAGTGACCCCAAATACGACATTTGCACATGGTGTAGCTCTGGATGCTTAAGAGACACTTAAAAATGTGAATGTCTTAATGTACTTTTTGTCTTAATTGTGAACATTGCATATATATATATATATATATATATATATATATATATATATATACACACACAGATCAGGCATAACATTATGACCACTGACAGGTGAAGTGAATAACACTGATTATCTCTTTATCACGGCACCTGTTAGTAGGTGGATATATTAGGCAGCAAGTGAACATTTTGTCCTCAAAGTTGATGTGTTAGAAGCAGGAAAAATTGGCAAGCAAAAGATATGAGCGAGTTTGACAATGGCCAAATTGTCATGGCTAGACGACTGGGTCAGAGCATCTCCAAAACGGCAGCTCTTGTGGGGTGTTCCCGGTCTGCAGTGGTCAGAATATATCAAAAAGGGTCCAAGGAAGGAACACACGGCACCAGGATGCACTATGGGAAGAATTAAAGCCGGCAGAGGCAGTGTGTGATGCTTTGGGCAATGTTCTGCTGGGAAACCTTGGGTCCTGCCATCCATATGGATGTTACTTTGACACGTACCACCTACCTAAGCATTGTTGCAGACCATGTACACCCCTTTATGGAAACGGTATTCCCTGGTGGCTCTGGCCTCTTTCAGCAGGATAATACGCCCTGCTACAAGCGAAAATGGTTCAGGAATGGTTTGAGGAGCACAACAACGAGTTTGAGGTTTTTGACTTGGCCTCCAAATTCCCCAGATCTCATTCCAATTGAGCATCTGTGCGATGTGCTCAACAAACAAGTCCGATCCATGGAGGCCCCACCTCGCAACTTACAGAACTTAAAGGATCTGCTGCTAACATCTTGGTGCCAGATACCACAGCACACCTTCAGGGGTCTAGTGGAGTCCATGCCTTGATGGGTCAGGGCTGTTTTGGCAGCAAAAGGGGGACCAACACAATTTAAGGAAGGTGGTCATAATGTTATGCCTGATCGGTGTGTGTGTGTATATATATATATATAGCTGGAGTGATTTGGATTTGTAATACCTGTAGCACTTTCCCCTGCGGGCTCTCGTCGAACATCAGGGATTGCTGGAAGGTTGGATCCAGGGTTTTCTTCACCACTTTGGTTTTCTTCTTAGCGAGACACATTCCATTCTCCAGGACATAAACCTTTATATATGTTGCTGATAGAAAAGGAAACATCCAATTATGAAACAGTGTTCTGTGGCCTTACCTAAAAAGTAATGTGGATAAAATGATTCAGCACAGGCATGTTTAATTGTGGGTTACCTGGAATGGTCTTTGAGCCTGGTTTAGGGGTCAGACCTCGGGCCTGCGTGATCTCGACCTCTATCTGACCCCCTCTATCCACCACACCAATGTAAACATCACCTGCACAGAGAAAATCAAACAGCTTATCAAAACCTTTGTTTCTGTGCAGACATACTGCAATGGGATCATTCAACAGCAGGTGGAGACAAAGAACAATATATAACCTCCATTCCTGAGAGTTTCTGCCTTGATATTTGATTTGAAACGGAAATTAGATACATATTATTAAATCTAACTCCAGTCCAGTCAACATGGGCTCCTGCAAAGTTTGACATTTATCAGATCTGCGTTATTTTGCAGACAAATTCATTGACAATCAGTTGAGTGCCACAGATTGCTAAAGGATAGTATATTGCCATACAATTTCTACAGTATATACTATTTATACCATGTTCAGTATGCCAATTTACCTACTATACAACAGCACACAGCATGGAAGACTGTATCCCACATTGCAATATGCTCGACTTAACCTTTCATTTCCAGTGTGATGAATAAAGCTAACGTTTTGCGAAAATAACTCTTGACACATTAATTGATTGGACTGCCAAGCGTCAAGACATTTTAATATGAAATAGAATAAAAATGCAAATGAACCCTTTTTTATTAACAAAATCTTAATTGCTGTATTCAGTGTATACTGCCAAGGATGCAACTCTCTTACCCATTGGCGGTGTGGCTAATGTCTGACGTCCCACTATCTGGGCGGGACCAAGGCCATCCAGAAAGTCACTGAATTGGCTCTCAGGGCCCAGGCGAGTGGTGGGAAAGATGAACCTAAAATACACAAGTTGAGATGTGTGAAATGTGTGATCTATCAAACTCATCCGTACACTACTTCATCATTTAATGTGTAAATACCTCACATTACACAAAGATGGGTGAATCTTATGAAACCCGTCAAGATTTTATCATATTTAGGGTTGCAACTAACAATTATTTTGATAACTGATTAATCTGCTGATTTTTTATTAATCGATTAATCAGATGAAAAAAAATTCGGTAACACTTTATTGAACAGTGTCATTGTTACAAGTTACATGTAGTTACTGTAGTAATAACTAGAAATTATGAATAATTACATGCAATTAACCCTAAACCAAACCCTCATCCTAACCCTTAACCCATTAGTAAGTACATGCAGTTTAATGTAGTTCATATAGTTTTATATTTTTATTACTCAGTACTTAAATGTATAATTACACTGTAATACTGAAACCTTAAAATAAAGTGTAACCAAAAATGCAATATTTGGTAATTATTACAGTAATTAAAACATGATTTTAGATAAATTTGTATCCATTATTTTAAAAAGGTTATTACACATTATTTACCAATTTTATCAAATATTTGTTGCATCCCTAATCATATTACACCACATGACAATTAAGCACATTTCATTGTCATATTTTCATTAATGTAATGTAAAATTATATTATTAAAATATGCCTTTATTTAAAACTAAACTACTGTGGTCCTAAAAAAGTCTTCTTATTATTTTATATAAAATATATATTTTTTCTTTTCATTTTCAAATGTGGACATGTTTTTTTGTGAGATTCACTCAGATATAAATGCATTTGGATGCAGCTATTTGTGATCTATATATCCTGATGTTTAAATAGTGCTTAATAAATAAATAAATACAAAATACAAATGCAAATACAATGAGACACACTGTCACTCACGTTCCATCAGAGCTGTTGCTGTTGGTGCTGCCATCTGTCGAATCCTTACTGCCCTGCCGTGTGACACGGTTCCTCATCTCCACAGCAATACCCGTCTCTGTGCTCCGTCGGATGGTGCTGCGTAGCTTCTTTGTTCCACCATCTACACAAAAACAAGCATGTAACACTGTCACTTTCCATGAATAGAGCACAAAATGACATGCCCAACACTTTTTAATATAAAAGAGGTTTGCAACACCCTGTTGTCTAAATAAAACTTAATATAATATAATATAATATAATATAATATAATATAATATAATATCCATGTCTAAATAAAACTTAATATAATATAATATAATATAATATAAGTAAGCAATAAGGTACGAGAGGCTGTGCTGTATCGTGAATAAGTCACGGCTGAAGGGAGTTGTTAGGCACGACGCAAAGCTTAACTCCTTCAGCCGTGACTTATTCACAATACAGCACTAGCCTTGAGTACCTTATTGCTTTTATAAAACGGTTACCATACAATACAAATATTAAAGCCAGAAATATGTATCAATGCAACTTTCATCAAGTAAACTTTTTCTAAAAGCCTTCTTTAAGCCGGAAAAAATAGTCCCTGACCGTGAACAGCAACAGAAGTTACATTTTCACGCCATTAGATGGCAGCAAAGACTGTCTTTATGAGTGAGTCAGTCAGTAGCGAAGACTTTTATATTGAAAAGACTGAATTGTTGTGAACACGGAACAATTACTAGCGCTGTCAGTCATGGGAAAACCCTTCAATGTTAAAAACATTTTTTTTTATTATGAACATAGGACTGACCTGAAGGAAAATGCTAAATCCGAATGCAGGTAATAAACTCGCTCACTTGATCTTTTTCTACAGTACTCTTCTACATAATACAGTAAGCTTCAATGAACAATATCAATTGAGAACATACAGTTTACGTTGCTAAGAGTGGTTGCTAAGGGTGTTGTGTAGTGATACACAGAACCGTTGGGTGAAGCGGTCATAGCCATGTTTTATCGTGAATAAAACACAGCTATTGACCGATCAGAATCAAGGACAGGAACTAACCGTTTTATAATATAATATAATATAATATAATATAATATAATATAATAAACTGCCATAATAGGTAACAGGGTTGGAAAGTAAAAGGGTTGCATATTTAGCCTAAATTAAGCTGTCACTCTGTTGTTTGGGACCAAAAGTTGGTTTGTAGTTATTTATAAACACATTTTTTCTATAAATAAATTTAATTGTTTGACCGTTTTCCTAAAATAATGTGGGTAACAGAGCAGGGTTAATATGAACTAAAACCATTGAATTAAAAATTGTTACTTGAAATAAACTTTAATCACATCATTACCGCATGGCACAAGCTGATTGGCTTCTGCTGATCCTTTAGCCAATGAGATTGCTTGCTCAACATTTAAATAGTTTGGTTCATTGTTCCTGTGTGCGCTATCAGAGTTCCTCTAAAACCCTCACTCCCCCAGCTCCACCTGCTGCTATGGGATTTAGCAGCATATCTTAACATGCTCACAGTGCGTCTGTGAATCTATTAGCAGTAGCAAGTCCATACTTGCTCTGCAGCAGCAGCAGCAATAATCAACAGCAGCAGCAATGCAGATTTAGTCCGTCAAGACCAAATACATTAATATTGCCATATTCAATAACATGCTAAAACTATTCAGAGTTGTCATGATTGAAATAAAATAAAGTTACAAAAACACACAGCAAAATTACTAATACTTTAACTAAAATGAAAATGAAAATGAAAAAAATATTCAAAATATTAATAAAAACTATACTAGTATATCAAAGATACTAAAACAACACAGTAACAATAACATATTCTTTACTTGACTTCCTGTGACACTCTAGAAAGGATCTAAATGATCACACAGGACATTGACGTGTAATGGAAAGTGGCACTGATATAAACTCCTAAAATATAATGCCATTTAAAACACTGCATGAACTGCTCAAGTGTTTATGAAAAAGACAGCTAAGCTTATATAGTCCAGTCATATTTCATACCAGGAGTCATTTACTTGGGTATAAATGTAAACTCATCTGTACCCATACTCTGCATGGCTTCCAGCTGTATACAGCTGCTGCATTTAGCTGACATACTTTCTTGCCAAACAATCAATCCAGGCATAGCAGAAGAGCTTGACTATTCAAATGCTTTTGTTCTCAAGCACCAAATATGGAAATCAGAACAGTTAAACCACAAGAAAATGGTGGTTAAATTTGTAACAGGGCTCATCGAAAACAAGTAGGTCATAATAAACAATGTCTAATTATAACTTCCCAACTAAAAACTCTCATGTTTCATGTGCCCAGAGGCTACCGTGTGAAAGTCACCAGGGAGTTATAAAGTGCTACATCCATTAGCAAGTACACAGCGGTAAACCCCATGCTGTTGAACTCCAAAAATGACAAAAAAAAAAGCAAAACCATACTGACCATCTGATGCATATTGCACACAAAACTGGAAAGCAGATCGCCATCTCCAGTCAGCCCGCTCAGAAAACCAGAAAAACATGTTTACAGGGTACCGGGTGGATATTATGAGAGCTATTTTCCAAGTTCTTGACTTCAAATCTTTCAGAGATATTTAGTTTTATTTGAGGCACTTAGTAGCAAGTTTACATGTCAAAGTGCTATGCTAATGTGATCTAATAATGTTAGTGTTACAGATTTATTTAGCAAGTGAGAATAGGTCAAATTAAAGAATATGTGTTGAGACTTTTAATCATTTTCAGTTTTGTAATTTCAGTAAGGCAATTAAGTCAACAGTTTTTCAAAAACTGAAAAATATGCAAAAGTATGGTATTGGGATTAAAAAGTGCCCCTACTGTTGGTGTTAACGGCATAATTGACATGATAAATAGCTGGCTGATTTTTCCTTTTGTTGACATGATTAGATTCATTTATTAAAGGGATAGTTCACCCCAAAATGAAAATTCTGTCATCATTTACTAACCCTCAGGTTGTTCCAAACCTGTATAAATGTCTTTGTTCTGCTGAACAGAAAGGAAGATATTTTGAAGAATGTGTGAAACTGAACAGTTCTGGGGCACCATTGACTTATATAGTATTTTTTTTTTTCCTACTATGGAAGTCAATGGTGCCCCAAAGCAGCCTGGTTACACACTTTCTTCAAAATATCTTCCTTTGTGTTTAGCAGAACAAAGAAATGTATACAGATTTGGAACAACTTGGGAGTAAGTAAATGATGACAGTATTTTCATTTTTGGATGAACTATCCCTTTAAATTGGCTGTCCACCTTAAGCAGGATACACACTGCACAACTTTCAAAGTCATCAGATCTGATTCTCACACTACACATCTGTCTAGTTGCTGTTGTATGCACATTACATGGCAGATCGGTGACAGGGGGACACATTACACAACATTTCAATAGCAAGAATCACTGACAACTCTGTCTGGTCTACAAACTACATTTCACACAACCAAACACACGTGAGAATTGATACAGGAAATAACGTAAGATCATGAGTGAGTTCTCACGTGAGACTGGAGTTCTTCTTGTTAAAATGATGCACGCAAGAAGCATGTGATCCAAGTTGTCTGTGCGCTGATTTGCAGTGAAAAAGAAAAAAATGAATACGAAGGAGAGAATGGTTGCTTGCAGAAGCCACATTTGCTGATGTTTTATTGCAGGTCTATGACTCCTCCTCCTGAACCTTCCCTTGCCCTGTATCTTGCGCTCTCATTGGCTGTAGGTTGTCGCCGATGTCCAGTCAAAACATTTCAAAATAGGACTCTGAAGCCGTTTACACCTGGTATAAAGATGCGCTTTGGTTGATCGGATCACAAGTGGACGACGCTAAATACAGGCGTAAACGGGGTCTAAAACATTTTGAGCTTGTCCACATTCGACCACTTCCAGAAGTAGTCAAAAAAGCATTCAACCAGATTGCTTTCGTAGTGTAGATGCTCATGTGGTCAAATGTGTTCAAACAGCCACAAAGGACCGCCTACTCTCTGCCTACTGACCTAATGCATAAATATTATGGGAAGCATGCTAGCCAGACGGGATTTAAACTTTGAATTAGTATTGCATCAGTATATAGTATTAACTTACATATTATGCAAAACATTTGTATCAATACACCCAGCCTTTTGCACCATGCTGGTGAGCCTTTTACCAAGAGCGTGGGTCACCTACATTTTATAAGATTTTTAAACAAAACAAACTACTTTTATGATTTATTTTCTCACAAAACATGTTGATCCATCAATGTTCAAAAATAACAATAAAAAAGGAATTCTGCAATCATACACTATGGGAGCAGTGAAAAGCACATTTCCCTTAAGGTGTGCCTTTAGCCATGTTGTACTCTGCCATAACTCAAAGGTCTGGCTAGGTGAGACTCTGGGGTGGTTTTCTGTTGACTGTGCCTTTAATTCTTTCAGATGTCCATGAGTTTGTAGAATGATGGCAGGCGACACACAAACCTGGAAGATGCACAAGACAAGTGCACCCAGCAATCTGTTACAGCCAAGCAATGACGGCCAAGCTGCTGACCTCACCATATAAAGTGAGAGAGGGGAAGGAAGAGAGAGGGAGAAACAGGCTGCAGCTCAGCTGATGTTAAGAAAGAGATAAAGAGAAAAACATGGCGCTCTATTCTGTGCCAAAAGATGACATCTCGGAGTTGATGTAAGGTGTAGAGCAACAGAAAGTGATGACTTCATAATTACCTCCTGGATCAGATAGGAGCCGATAAGACCATGAGCCGAAGGACTAACGCTCTGATATATGAATACTACTGTTTGTTTAAAGCGATAGTTCACCCAAAATTAAAATTTCATCATGGTAACACTTTATTAATAAATGAATAACAAACATTATATAATGCTTAACCGATCATTAGTTAAAGGGTTAGTTCACCCAAAAATGAAAATAATGTCATTTATTACTCACCCTCATGCCGTTTCACACCCGTAAGACCTTCGTTCATCTTCAGAACACAAATTAAGATATTTTTGTTGAAATCCGATGGCTCAGTGAGGCCTGCATAGCCAGCAATGACATTACCTCTCTCAAGATCCATTAATGTACTAAAAACATATTTAAATCAGTTCATGTGAGTACAGTGGTTCAACCTTAATATTATAAAGCGGCGAGAATATTTTTGGTGCGCCAAAAAAACGAAATAACGACTGTGTTTTGATGGCCGATTTCAAAACACTCCTTCATGAAGCTTCGGAGCGTTATGAATCAGCGTGTCGAATCAGCGGTTCAGAGTGCCAAAGTCACGTGATTTCAGCAGTTTGGCAGTTTGACACGCGATCCGACTCATGATTCGACACGCTGATTCATAACACTCCGAAGCTTCATGAAGCAGTGTTTTGAAATCGGCCATCACTATATAAGTTTTTGTTTTTTTTGGCGCACCAAAAATACTCTTCTCGTCGCGTTATAATATTAAAGTTGAACCACTGTACTCACATGAACTGATTTAAATATGTTTTTAGTACATTAATGGATCTTAAGAGAGGAAATGTCATTACTGCCTATGCAGGCCTCACTGAGCAATCGGATTTCAACAAAAATATCTTAATTTGTGTTCCGAAGATGAACAAAGGTCTTACGGGTGTGGAACGGCATGAGGGTGAGTAATAAATGACATTATTTTCATTTTTGGGTGAACTAACCCTTTAATATATATTCAAATAGCTATAGATATAAGATAATGTGCTTATTAATGTTTACTAATGGACTAATTAAACATTACATAATGATTAACAGATCATTATTTAAAGTAAATTTGATATGCTTACAAATGTAATTAAACTTTCAATTCATATGATCATGATCTTAAAAATCTACAAATGATTTTAACAGATGTTATACAATGATTAAAAGTATGTACATTTGAATGCTAACAAATGTCATTAAACTTCAGTTCATATATTACCTAATGCACTTTTTTACATTTACAAATGTACATATGCAAAAAGGTGTTTGGTAGCTATGAGTGATCCGGACAGAAAATTGAACAATATAAGAATGGCTGGTTCCACTTTACATTAAAGGTGCAGTAGGTGATCTGGGAAATGCTAACGTTAGCCTGCTAGCATTGAAAGCATACAATCCCTCCCTCCCTGCAAATCGCCGTCCAAAGCCACGCCTCCTCCAAAACACATGAACACACACAGAGCTACTCTCGGTGAAAAGTCATAAGAGAAGGCATTAAACTACCTCATGTCTCAAAGCACATAACATTATAATAATAATGAACGTAAACAACTTAGAGAGCTTGCACCTGACTGCTGCAGATTCATTTCGGTGTTGATACTGTTGCCACAGGTTGCCATCTCTTTATTACGGCAGTTATGGCGTGAACGCAGCATAAGCTCGTTGTTTTGATTCGGTAGGAACTGTAAAAGTTGGCTGCTGTTTGTTTGCGGTGCTCCTTAAATAGGGGGGTGTCTGTATAAACTCTGCATAGCATGAAACACGCTGATAACTTACGATGTCTGCGCGAACAGATGATAAATAGTTACAAATGATAAATAGTTTAAACTTTAGATTGGGTACTGCAAAAAAACATGAACAATTAATAAATGATTTGTAAATATGTGTAAATAGGGTGAATTCAGGTCATTTGGGACCCTTTTTACCATAGAGATGACTGAGAAAATGTGTCCTAAGTCCAATGCCTATAAAGGTACTAAATGATTAGTAAACGTTTATAAACATTTACAAATAAAGAATAGTTTCAACTAGATACTTTTGGGTACTGCAAAAACATGAACAAACAATTAATAAATAATTTGTAATTATGTATAAACAGTAGAAGTCTGCATACACACTACAACAAATATCAAATGTGTGACCTTTACAGACTGTGGTTATGAGTTAACGAATAATGTGTTAACATGAACAGTGTGAAGTGCTTAAAATTACTAATTAAATTTTAATTTGTAGATGTAAAAAAGTGCATTAGGTAATATATCAATTGAAGTTTGTTAGCATTCAAATGTGCATTAACAAATAAACTTTTAATAACATCTGTTAAAATCATTTGTAGATTTTTAATAACTGCATGGTCATATGAATTGAAAGTTTAATGACATTTGTAAACATTTTAAACAACTGTAAACAATTTACATTAAATAATGATCTGTTAATCATTATGTAATGTTTAATAAGTTCATTAGTAAAACATTAATGAGCACATTATCCCATATTTCTAGCTATGTGAATATATATTAACTAATGATCTGTTAAGCATTAATGTTTGTTAATGATTTATTAATGAATATTTATTATAAAGTGTTACCATATAATCAAGTTTTCAAAGTATGGAAGGCTAAAATTGAGAGAAGCACTCTCATTTTGACAAGATTTAGGTAATGTACAGTCAGCTGGTCATTATTGCCAAATAAACCCAAACAGGGCGCGATTATTGCTGCTAATACACAGCTTAACACATAAATAAATATATAGATGAACTGGAAATATTTATGAGGTGAAATGGTTTTATGTGAGAAGAGATGCACTGTGATACAAGAGACTTTAATTGCTTTGTCTTTTGTTTAAACTCATTATATAAAAATATTTGACTGCAGAATGTCACAATTGACCACTCAGAAAGTATTGCTTACAGTGAGAGATCAAAACCTCAAAGAGTTTCAAAATAGTCTGAGAATAAGAAACAGGGCATTTGTCACAGGTTAAAGAACCTGGTTAATAAAAAAAAAAAAAAAATTGCACTGCAATGTTTTAATTAAACTGATATGAAACACAATAGTGTTGTTTTTGCAGAAAAATATGGATAGACAGGCTGCAGAACTGCAATTATTGCATTTCCAGCAAACACTTGCTTACTGTCATGGTGCTCACAGTCTTTAAAATAAAATAACTGCAAGAGTGAGACACAGAAAGAACAGCTTTCTAAAAATACAGACAGAACATGAACAGTGTGGGCCACAGGAACACAGAGCAAGAAGATCGCAGTCAGATGCACACAATTCACTGAGGTGTTTATTTAAAAATGAACTACTTCTGATTTGGAAAGACAGTTGATGCCAAACACACCACAGACTCAATGGCAAGCAAATCCTTGGGAAATATACAGTATGTGACATTTCAGAACAGATACTTTGTGGAACAGAATAACTACATGTTGTGGTCTTATATAAACATGTTATTTTACAAGAATAACTGGCTGGCTGTGAGGTAGTGAAAAGGAACTGTACATTCACTTGACACTTTGTTCGGTGTTGCTAATGCGACTGAGGCATGTTGATCCCTCGAGCAGGACTATATTTGTGATGGTGTTAAATCTATGTTTTGTAGTGGAATAAGCACCAAGCTCAGAGACATAGAGAACAGGAACAGTCTGTGTGTGTGTGTTCATGGAGTCTTTGTTTAAAGATGAAGTGTGTAATTAATTTTCTAAATAATTTCCTCAAATACTCCCCCATTTGCCATTGGTTGTCCAAACAGCTAGTCCCACCCCAAACTCACGCCATTAATTGGTTGGTGTGTTTCGTGCGAATGTGTTTTATTCCTCTAAAGTATTTTTAGAAAATGCAGAAATTACAGGGTCTTAAAAATATACCACACATGATGAAGACTGTGTTTGCCTCTGAGTAAAATATGGTAATTTCAAATTTCATTAAAATTTCACAATTGCGAATTTTAAAATCTCACAATTTTACTTTATATATCGCAACTACGACTTTAAATGTCACAATGTGACTTTATATCTCACATTTTGATTTGATATCTCGCAATTGCGACTGTGTCTCGTAATTCTAAGTTTATATCTCAAAATGAATGTGACTTTAAATCTCACAACAGGACTTCATATCTCACTGTTTGACTTGCGTTTTTGGTTCTCATAATTGACTTTACATCTCAGAATTTTGCTTTATATCTCATGACTGCAATTTTAAACCTTGCTATTTGACTTGCAATTGCAACTTAAAGGCACACTATGTAAATTTTCGCCACTAGAGGTCACTTATTCAAAACAAATGCGTAGCTTGATGACGCCTTGATTTCGCGGAATCATGGGAGGTGTTGTCTTCACGTCTACAGCCGGTGGAAAAGAAAAGTGACGGGACTCAGGCAGAAATCATGTACATTGATGAGAATATTAACAGTACTGTAGTATGAAGCAGAGCAGGGCTGAGTGCTGTACGAGCAGAAATGAGTCCGCTGGAGAGATTGCTAATGAGAGACGAGCATGACACAAGTCTCGAGAGAAGCGGAACTTTTATTATGCCGCATTTGCCACTTCCGCTTTTTCCGGTCAAGCGTATGTGGAAAACACAGCGCTGTTTTATCATATTAGATACATTTGTGTGTTGAAAGTTGTTATAGTGCTACTCTGCATTCGATCAACGGCTACTATGGGACACTTGTTGCACACTGCAGTAAGCTAGATCGATATTGACATGGTAAAAACATGGCACTCGCGGTAAATCAAGAAAACGAGATTTAAACAAGACTTACTGTTTTGAGATATAACATGATTAGTTTTCTGTAGATGAATGTATCCATCTAAACAGTTGCTCACCTGTCTAATAAAACACATAATATATTAAAGCGTCTTTGGTGTTTTCATGGTTTCTACAAAATAAAACAATCGAAATCGGAAATCGAAGGTAATGCGGGTATGATGTCATTGATGTGCGACGCATGGACACAGTCCGTGTCTGAGTTAAAATTGCTTATTTCTCTGGATTTAAACATTCTTGGAAGCATTTGGGATAATGTAAGTACACAAGTCAACAAAATATATAACATTGTTCTAGTGGTTTTTGGATATTTAAAAAAAAAAAAAAAAAATCTTACATATTGTGCCTTTAAAGGTAATTGTGTAATTGTGAATTTAAATCTTGCAATGCAACTTTATGTCACATTTTTATATCACAGTTAGGACTTTGGTTCTTGTAATTGTGACATGGGATTTTAAATCAATTTACACAATTTACTCTGTAGAGGAAGCATTCTCTCATTCACAATCACACATACAGACCTCTGACTGAACCATCTAATTTTATGTGTACTATTCCCGGTCAATTTTCCTTTGCATTGAAAGCAACATATGTTGAGGGGTGAAAGCTTTCTCCAAGATGCTTATAAAACACATTTATATCTTTCTATATACAGCTCTATCTCCTGTCTATTTCTTCCCTTCTCAGTCCTTGTCATTCGACAGCTATTCCCTTGTAGCCAAACGCCTACTCTGCCTGTTTTACCCAGAAGCCTCTCGCTACTGATCCACAGTAAATACCAGAACAGCAGGAGAGTCTGTCCTTTGGGACACTTTGATGAAATATTAAACAGTGCAGCTCAGAGAGAGAGAGCGAGGGAGGGATGGGGTTGGTTAGAACCGGGGCTAAGGGCAAGAGGTGCTAAAAAGATTCACCCAAGTCCACGTGACACCTTCCCAAGAACAGCAGCAAACCCTCACATGCAGCCTAAAGAGCGATCCACCTGTTTCTCAGAGTTAAATGAAAGTGCATATGCATAGATGCACACAAACACGCCATTTTTACCTTCACACAAAACCTGTTTCCACCTGCAGCTACACTGAACAGCTCATCAATGTTGTCATGCACACCGTCAACTGCGTCTCTAAAAAAGGGAAGTGCCTTGCATGCTGGAGACACATCCTTCTGTCTGGTATCTGTGGCAACAGCCTGCTCTCTCCAGACAGATATCATGGGGTACAGACATTTTAGATTAACTTGAGCTAAAAATATACTGCCTTATCGCCCAACAGGACACAACTAATCAATGGCTGATATTTCAGGAAGATCTGTGTGTGGGTGGTCTGTATAGGGGCCGTTGATGTGAAGGAGAATCTAATTGGGGGCTTCCACAAAATAAACAATTTAATCACAGGCTAAATATGTATCAGAAAATATCTGACAGAAGCTTTTTCATAAGGGTAGACTGCTGAGAAAGTTATTGGTAGACTGATGATATGCTCATCTGAGGTACATTGGGTATGTTCAGAACTGCATACTACCACACTGCTCACACTTTTTTGTAATATGCAGAATAGGGGTGGGCCATATGACATATATATAATGCGTGACTGTAGTAATGTGTCAACAGGTAGAGATTTTGCTATGCTGTTTATCGCATGATAGATAAAGTTGTGGACAGGACTGCTTTATGTTGTTTACAAATATAATGAAACTTACAGAGATCGACATGGTTTACATTAAAAAATCTTACATGCTAACAAACTGTTAGCATGTAAGATATGCTGCTGCTGCATGAATAGACATAAATAAATCCCATAGCAGATCTAGGCAGGTGGAGCTGGGGGAGGTGGAAGGTTTCACAGTAAATCCGCTGCAGGACTAGCCCACAATAAATACTGAACCAAACTATTTTTGTGCTGTTCTGTTATCGACAAAAATGCATTTAAAAGAAAAAAAAAAAAAGTGAAATTTTCTGCCTCCAGCTAGTATCTATGCATTTGGCCTTTTACAGATAAAATGGTATGCATAAAGAAAAAAATTCATTGTTGCATATGTTTTGATGTATTGCAAAAGAAATCTGCCCTTGAAATATTTCTATACATAATTTTGCACTAATTCTCTATCTTTTGGCTCCAAGATATCCCAAAATATTTGTAAAATGGAACGAGTAATGGGGCAATTGAAATTGTTACCTCATGTGGCCATATTATTCACGTTAAATTCGTTTCCAAACACATTTTTTTCATGATATTTTAAGTATCGATATAGAATTTATGCACTAAATTACAACGAAAAAATATTGTGTTGACACTTTTATTGATAATTAGCATTTCCATCAGCTAGAGTTGTCAAAAGTACTGACTTCGGTACCAAGCTGGTACTGATATTTAAAAATGTGATGCTTTGAGCGCTGTTGAGCAGATTCGTAAACACTTCTGATTGGCCATTGTGTTGACATGCTCATCGGATATGTCTGTGATTGGCAATGATCAATGATTTCAATGATCAACACTTCAAAAACGTTGCAAATAGTCATCAATTATGCTCTTCACTGAGTGCTTACACAGATACACATGGGAGAATTTGACAGCAGGCGACTATAGCAGACCAGTCCGCTGATAGACGCCTGCTTTCAAACGCTCCCGCTCTCGCTTTCAAAACGCTTTTAAATTCAAACGCTCCCGTGCATTGATCATTGTAGCCAATCACAGACATATCCGATGAGCGTATGAACACAATGGCCAATCAGAGGTGTTTACGAATCCGCTCAACAGCGCTCAAAGCGTCAAATTTTTAAAATTTCAGTACTGATTGGTACCGAAGTTGGTACTTTTGACAACTCTACCATCAGCTATATTGGTGAAGAAAAAAGAAAAAAAAAAAAAAAATTAGTAAATGGACGAAAACTAGTCTATTTCAGTAGTAGAGGTAGTAGTAGTAGTAGTATGTTACACTGTCAGAAAACTGCTTACTGCCTCCTATTTTTTATAAAATAATATATGGAACAGTACACATTTTCAGTAAGTATTTTTAAAAATAGCAGGCCATGTATAGTGCACAACATGCAGTAAGATGTATGTTGGTATTGTATTCTGGCGATGTAATATACTTTATGGTTTTCCGCTGCGCAGTATGCAGATTATTGGTATTCTGTACTAACAACAATATATCATGCAGTTTGAATGTGTAGCATATTGTCTGAAATACTGATTTCTCATTGTTTACCTACATAGTATTTTTGTATGCTATTTATTAAAATAAGTAGTAAACATATATAATATACTTCACAGAATTCAGTAAGCAGTATGCTAGCACTCCATTCCAAATATAGTCTTATCTAGAGCAGACTTAGATCTTTTATTTTAACACAAAAAAGTAATAAATATTTCTGAGATGATAACTGGATGCCACTCACTGAATTAAACATGCAAAGTAAAGGGTTTATGTGACAACAATGTAGCATACTAGGTCTTGCATACTATAAACCAGCAAAGCAGTATGTAGTAAACATTACGCTAGTATTCCATTCCAAGCATAGCCATGGTCATTTGTCCATTTGATAACACTGTAGCACTAATACTAATACGTTTTATTTTCCATCAGGACTTAATGCATATGTTTGTCGACTGGCTTTGTGCCTCATCGGCTGTCTTGACGCCTGCCTGAGAGACTCATTAGACCTCTCATCACAGCAGGAGGCACCCGTAACACATTATATACTGTTCCTCCCATCTCCATGACGATGAGCATCGCAGATGAGAGAGAGAGACTGATATGAAGTGGATGACAGCGAGGGACAGGGAACAAGAGAGTAAACAGACAGAAAGAGAGATGGGGTGCAGAGGATGAGTGGTAGGGTGGGGTTTCTATTTTTAAGTCTGTAGTCAGGAATATCTCGGCCGAGGGAAAGGGAACTGTGGAGCTGCAGACAACATGCTCAGACAATAACCGACCATTGTCTCCTCATAACTGAAAGCCTCACATGATTATCTTCAATCATCCTTAAATCTGATCATAGATTCTTAAAATGGTGTCAAACGCAAACCATCTCTACACTTTGCTGTGCAGTTCAAGTTTAATGAATCTCTGATCAAACATTAAGCCTAGAGTATACTTTGGTTTTTATGCATATGCTAGGGAATGCGTAAAGTGCGTGTCATGTAAATTTTATAATCAGAATTTTTTTTTTTGCAGCCTAATTTTTGGAACCACGCATAGGCCTACTCTGTATGCCTGCGGCACATCCTGATTTAGTTGATTTTCGCGCGTTCCTGGGTCAAAATATTTTGTTGATTCCGGAACAACATTTCTGTCTGAAAATGTTATCATAACCATATCCCTACCCCTGAACCTAACCCTACCCATAAGTTATCCCTAAAATGATGTGTGAATAACACTGATGTAGAAGTGCTTAACCCTGTTTCTAAGCCTAAACTTGACATAAACTGTAAACTTGTCCATTAAATCTGATTGGTTGATTGGAATGTTGATTTAGAAACATATTGCACTTGATGAAATCAGGTTCTGCATGTCTGCGCCTTGAAATGTTGTGCAGTAATTAGTTTGTCCACAAGGTGGCAACGCTGGCCCAACCATTGTTTCACAGTCGAAAAAGAAATGCAAGAGAAGGAACAACACCAAACTAGACAACAACGATAGACGGATACTTTGACGAGCTCTTGTTGTCTGAGGGAGTTAGAGATACATACAACTCCAGCTTAAACAAGTACAGAGACAATTATTTTGGTCATAACATCTGGAGAGAAATAGAGCAGACACTGAACAAGAATGAAATTTTCTAGAGCGCATGTGTCGACTGCCTGTGTTTGCGCACGCTATCATATGTAGTACTTTAGCCCTGTCCCAAATGGAGTACTTCATTTGCACTTATGGTATTGTGGATTTACAACTGTCGCCATGTACATGTGATCGTGAGAACATAGGGTATTCCATTTGTCATTTTAGGTTTCAGAAGGGTGTTCGCAAGCGCTCCCTTTGTGGTCGATACGTGTCCTCGATGTGCACTCTTGCCGAGCAGCGAGCATTTAGGGTGCCGGTTGGGACAGAGCCTTTGAAAGTCTATGCATTCAGTTGTACATATGCGCTAAGTGCTCATGTCAAAACTGAAGTATACTTTGGGCTATTTATCAAATTCATCTTTACTGGGAATCCTGTGTCTAGATTTCTTCAGCAAGGAATGTTACATCTGTGTTTATGTGTTTGAGACTGCAGGAGGAATACAAAATAATCAGTTACAGGACTTTGTTGCAATCACAACCATTTTGCTGATTGTTGAAAGTGTTCATAGAAGCAACAGAGAATTGTTTTTTTAACAGGAGCTGTTTTTAAATTCTATTACAGTGTGTTCACAAAGGACATTCTTGTATTGAAAAAAGATGGACGGAGCACAGTGGAATGGAACAGAAGGCAAGAGGTTTTTCAAAGTTGGACTATCTTTAGTCTCGTGTAGCTTCAGACTGACGGCAGAAGGTCTGGACTCTATCGCAGCTTTCATTGGCCAAGGACCGCCCAAGAGGACGTTTGACTGATATGTAAAACAACCAATCAAAGTTTGTTTTGTTCTGCATCATGTTTAGGGGCGTGAAAATGTGAAGTCGATGTCTCTAACAATAACAGACCGGTGTGCATCTAATAAATCATTCATTCAAGAACGTTGTGCAAGCTTACTGCAACAATGGAGCTGCGAACTTCACATACTTTTGAAAACCCAGCATTTAGTTAATCTTGGTAAGCGTTCATTGTCACAGTTTTAAACATGACGGCGTTTTGCGTCACGGCATTTGTTTCCAGGCAGACCGTTAAAGAACACAACACACGTCTCCCAGACATCCTGTAGAATTCAACCAACCAGATGACGACTTTGAAAATCCTGAAGTGTTTCCAGTTAAGTGTGCCATATTTATCAGATGTTCAGCCAACGGTCTGTGGGTGTGATGTCTGAGGCTGAGACTAGACTATCTTTAATTTCACAAAGCATCATAAAAGCATGCAACTTTAAGCAAAAACACCATCACGTGTTAGCCAATATCAGAGGTCTTAAAGGTTCAGTAGAAACAACAACAACAAACATGATTTGACTAGCTTTAACTATGCATGAATGCACTTGTTTTGTCCAAAAACATATACATGAAAAGGGATAAGAGTGGCCAGGTAGAGGTATAAAGGGACAGGTTGTGGTATCCTCTTTGTGGGAAGTGAAGGTCAGGTTGTGCAGATGGCTGTTGGATCCAGAGGCTCAGGGCCAGGTGGTCATCATCTTGTCACGGACAGGCTACATCTTACTACTTCATCCGTTCGTGGCCTATCTGATGCATATTGTACAATAAAATTCTTCTGGGAGTCAAGTGTTATCAGTTATTCAAATTTGGCAAGAAAAGTTTGAAATTGTGATTGATTGGAGAGCTGAGGTAATACACATTTATTTACATATCAGAGTTACACCTAAAGTGTTATTAGGGGAAAACATCATTTTTCCTTAACACCCCTATTCCTTTAAGCCATAACAAGTAAAAAGCAACATGTCATTGATTTGAGGGAGAAAACACTCACTGCTAACACATACACGCAGAAGCCAGTTTACTCGTGATTTAAACTCTTACTTCTACTGTTTGTCTTCTGACACAAAGGAATATATACAAAGGACAGAGAGTACAAGCCAATTACACACATACACTTTTGGCAGTGTATATTAGAACTGATTTTTAACTGCCCACTCAGACTGTTTAGTCTGTCCCTGTTGAAAAGACCAGCTTAAACCAACCAAAGGAGGTTATCTGGTCTTAGCAGATTTAAAATGATCTATCTCACCTCCCAGCTTGGTCAAGCTGGCTAGCCTACTTAGAAGTGCCATCTAAAACCAGCCAACAGACTAGCCTGTCCCAGTCGGGGGTTGGTTGAGTTTTTTTTTTCTTTTTTTTGCAGTTTGGCTAAACAGGATCATGTTTAGCAGCTTTATTTTCCTCACTAGTGTGACGGTGCAGCCATACAAATCTCCACCAGGAAGCTCTTCTAGTATCCAGCTTGATCATATTAACCCCATAGCAGCCCAGTTTGTACTGGCTTTACCCACTGTCTTCCTCTTCAAGCCAACACCTTCAGTCCATACACACCCACAACTGAGTACACAGAAAGCCTGGGAGCTCTGCAGTGACCCCATCCCTTCTTTTCTAATCCTCTAGCCTCTGATGCTCTCTTTCTCTCTCTCATACACACACTCTTTCTCTCTCTCTCCCCCACCCCGTTTCCATGGTAATGCTGTCTGCAATGCACCAAGATCCCATTGTGTCGGCCTCTCGCTCAGCTTGTTTGCTTCTGTTTCTACAACTCTCACCCATTAATCGGTCTTTTTTCTCTAACTCTACCTGACTTGCTGCCGGGATAACTCGATAATGTTTATCCTTTATAAAAGTTGTAGATGAGTCCTTCACTCTTCTATAACTCGATTATACTCTGAATCACAATATCTATGTATAAACCCATCTGCCTCTCTATCTATATATCTGTCTATCTATCCATCTGTCTGTCTATCAATTGATCTATCATCTACAGTTTTATGCAAAAGTTTGGGCAGCCCCAGCTAATGATCATAATTTCAATTCATAATCTGCTAGGCTTTCGAAGCAACAACTTCGTTTGGATGTAGACGCTTCTTATAACCACTGATAAGTCTGTGAATTCTGGCAGTATCAGGTATTTTTCATCATTCTGCCTTACAAAATGTCTCCTTCTAATCATTCCATATATTTTATAAGTCTGGGGACTGGGATGGCCTAACTTTGTATTTGTGTCTGTCTATGAATTCTTTGGTAGATTTGGACCAATGCTTTGGATCATTGTCCTGTTGAAACAAATAACCCAGCAAAAAATCTGCTGTTACTGGGTGAAATCCAAGCGACCCTCAACAAGGTTTCCAGTACTTGTGCTTACCAGACAACCCATAGCATGATGGACCCTCCACCAAATTGTACAGTAGGGTGCAGTTTCTTCTCCTGTAACACTGTGTTCTTTTTCCACTATGCAAAGCGCTTCTAGTTCTCACCAAATAACTCTTCCTTAGTTTCATTTATCCACAGCACAATAGTCCAAAATAATTCTTTCTTGTCCAGATAAGTCTTTGCATAACTCAAATGACTCACTTGTTGGAAATACACAGAAAATGATTTTTCCTCATCAGTCTTTCTTGCGCAAAGTGCACTGGACTGTGGAAAGATGTACAATGACACCATCCAATCTTCTTGGAGTGCTTTAGATGTGGTCTGTGGTCTGCCTGTGACCATTCTAAGCATTCTTCGCCTTTGCCTTTCAGATATTTTTCTCAGCCTACCACATCTTTCCTTCACAAGGACTGTTACTGTGGCCTTCCATTTTCTAACTACATTTCTGACTGTGGAGACAGAGACCTTAAACCTCTGTGATAACTTTTTGTGTCTTTTTTCTAATTCATACTGACATATTATCCTAGTTTTTGGGCCATTAGAGAGTTCTTTTGAGATTCCCATGTTGCTGTTTTCCAATAGAGAATCAAGGAGCAGCACAACTAGCAATTAGCTACCTTAAATATCCTTTTTAGGGCCCGAGCACCGATGGTGTGAGGACCCTATTGTAATTGCTCAGTCAATTCTTCTTCTTCTCTGAAATGAATCGCATTTTTGAGGGCCTAAACATGCTCGAAAACTCAAACTCACTTTGCACACGTGTCAAAAGTGGTGAAAATTTAAGTCCCATATGGGTTCCAGAATTAGGTGTGGCAAAATGGCTTGATAGCGCTTCCTACAAAATTTCAATTAATCACCCTTCACGCTACATTTCACGTACAAGTATGAAATTTGGTAGACACATGTAACAGCCCAGTACCTACAAAACATGTTAAAACATGTCGAAACATGTTAAATCATGCAACACTTGGCTAAGTGCTAAAGTATGCGATAACGTACGCCACACAACAGGAAGTTGTTGTAACTCAGGCATACAATGTCCGGTCTGCTCCAAACTTCACATGTTTGATGATAGTCATGGCCTGAAGACATCTACATGGCAATATTCAGTTATAGTCAAAGCACCACCTGTTGGCAGCAGGAAGTGTGGCACATCGAAATGACTTTGCCATATTTCTCCTGTATTTACTCGGTGGCCCGGGTGCGAGGGCCCTTTCATCATTGCTTACAGCTATAATTCATGATTTGAACTGTGTTTGTAGTGTCTCTATCTACCAAGTTTTTTTTCCCCCCTAAATTTCCACGTCTCTCTCTTTCTCCATTTCTTTCTCTCTCCACACTTCTTCTGTGTTTTGCCATCCAACTTGTCAACTTGTTTGGTGTCTCTCCAGTTTATCTGCCACATAAGAATGAGGGTTTGGAAAATATAGATTCACCAGAGCTTCTGTAATCTGCTATTTCATAAAGAAAAAGCTCAGAGGCATGCGTGCTTTTGCAACTACGTAATCATGTCATTTTTAAACACTCAAACTCTTCTCAACTAGGGCTTTATTTCTCAAATTTCCACCCAAGATTTATGATAAATGTAAACTGTTTTATCTGCCAGCAATGATGTTCATTGTCCTTAGAGTTCCTAATGGGAAGTGCATGAGACTCAAAATTGAGAGTTAGAGGTTAGCATGTTGCTAAGCTAACATGCTACTCCAATAAGCATCAAGTAGCCATCTTTGATTATTTTCTCTGAGCTTGACACTATGTATTCTCTATGAAAACTACTTGCAATGCTTTACAATATCTTTGCAGCATGTATTAATTTTGCATTATAGCTTATACATTATGTACAAACAAATTAACAATGAACAATAGTAAATGCTGTAAAAATTGTTGTTCATTACTTCGCCAAACAATTCATCACCATAGTATGGTAAGACCCGCCTTTGGTTGATTATTATGGTATTTCTAGACCACTGAATTGACACCCTCTCCATTGAAGCACGCACACAGCAGGGTGCTGACTCCATGTTATTACAATCATGCAGTTGTGTGGGTAAAACATCAGTATTATGTAATAGGGATCAGAGAGAGGTGCCATACCAAGCAGTATGAGATAGGGGTTTCTTTTCGATGGCATTTAGAGTGTTAATTAAAGCAATCTATCCCTGATGCTCCGCTGAGTAATAAAAGCCCTGGAGGACAGCCGAGAGGCTGAGCAACGAGATATAGGGAGTGTGTATACTCAAGCCATTGACTCAATGCTGACACTAGCTGTACTGGATCACAACACTGTGGGAGATATTTTACCAGGATTAAATCCTGGTAAATGTGCTATAAATGCACATAAATGCAATTATACAGACAGACATAAGCATTTCTATGAGTGGATGTTCACATGAGAGCATACATTGGATATAAATGAGAAAATGTGGTTGTATTGAAGTATGACTGAAGTATCTTTGTGTTCATTTCATGGCATTGTGCATGCACATGCCTCTAAGAGATCTATACGTCATGGTATGCTGGAGTTATTTCAGGCATCTGCGCTTTTGGCTGGTTACATAAGACTCTGGGAGGTCTGATTCTTTCCACTTAAAATAAAGAATCTGAAAAGGGGGAAGAGAGGGACAGAATGCAGACAGATACTGAGAGCGAATGAATGAGCTGGAAATAGATACATATATGTGCTGAAATCAAGTACATGCGCAATAATAGTGTAACCTTAAATGAACAGGAAAACAAGTAATACAATTATGGAATTATACATGAATCAAGCAATTTCATAGTTAAAAAAAATAAAAATGATTGGATGGTATTTAGAATGTATTTTTTATATACCACGGTGCAACAAAGAAACATTTAGTTATGCAAAACTACTGAGTGGGATGTGCCAAAATGACAAGTTATTGCGCAAAATTTATTAAAGTGTGGTGTAATACAAAATGTAATTGTTTATGACTGCTGAGCTGCTGGAAATAACTGATCTGGACAAGTGCATATGGGCTATTTTATATGAATGTGGCTCATCCAGTTTGAACTATTGATATGAATTATGGTATTGTTATTTATTATAAATAATCATATATATTGGTTTGTGTCCATCCAGTTTCAAATAACATAAAGATTAAGGTTTTGAACATACACACTTTTAATAAAACATAAATTCGTCCCTGCACTTTTTTTGGGCAAGTGTGTTCAAGTAGAGGTTTTCATGGGCCAATGTGAGTAAATCTAGATTTAAATTCAAAGAGACAAGATAGATATTTATATAAATGTATAACAATTATTTACACACTATATTTACTATATAATATAATAACATTACTATATTTTGTGATTATATAGAGCCACACTCATATTGTGATGTCTGGTCATGCTGCTCACCCCTAACATTGTGTGCAAAAGAGGTTTAAAATATAAATGTTACGATATAAAGTGCAGATATAGCTATATATCTACAGACATGCTGCATATGTAATTACGAATGAACACAAGTTAGCAATATCATTAAATAAGGCGAGCTTGACATTTGCTGAAGCGCCTCTTTGTAGCCTTGATATAGATTACTGTTTTTAGAGCCTAGTGTCTCTCTGACTCCCTTACTGGCTGCAACAGCAACATCGCACTGTGCATAGCAACAGTATCCATGAAGTTGTTGATGAAGATATCCTTACGACACCCAGCCAGACTAAATTCAAGGAAAGGTGGAGTGATAAAAACATCTGTCGTTTCTAAGAGAGCATTAATTAGAGGCAGTTGGTCTGAGCAGGATGCAGCTGTTATGGTGTGTCAGTGTGTTTGTATGTATGTGTGTGTTTATATGTTCCATGGGTAGCCAGCATATCGATTTATCCCCACTGAGCTTTTCATCATCAAAGATAAAGATGCAGTGAAGGTTTGGCTTTAGAAGGTTTGGAGCTTTTGGCCACATACAAACAACTCAAAATTCATTGTTTCCATTCTCAAGGGCATCATGCACCTATTTTTTGAAAGAAAGAAAGAAAGAAAGAAAGACTTTAACTCTTTTAACATTTTAATCATGTGGAACCATTTTCATTCATTGTGCAAGGAGGAAGGTGCTCAAATCACGACTTAATATAAAATATTTCTTAATTAACAAAAAAATGAATATTTCCCAGCCAATGATCGGCATGTATCTGTGTTGAATGGAAAAGAGCAACTTTGTTATTTTAATAACGAGGCACATGCTTCACCAAGAAATTTACCAAAATATGCAGTTTATGTTCCCAGTGCTGAGTGTTTGAAATCGAACAGCATGTTGATCAGTAAGCATCAGGAAATAGTTTCCTTGAGCGCTGAGAAATCATCTTAACAAATACAAACACTGGATAAACAACTAAAAGTAAACATGGAGGATAAACTCTCTCTCTCTTTTCATACACACTCACATGATAGAATCCAAATCTCTTTTTGACTCCAATACACGCACCCTGAATATTCACACTTTGTCTTGTTTTTAACCTGTGAACGTATGTTCTGGACCTAATGCTGTGTTTTGATACCCCTCCAGCCTGGCACTGACCAGTCCACCCACTCACCACCTCCTGTCCATCTGGGTAACGTAGCACGGCTATTTTGTGGCAGTGTTGCACCATTACTCAATGTACAATAATAATTACACCATCTCTGGTAGCTGTGTCTTCTGTTTTATGACAGGCAGCAGCCAGCGTTAAGGTGCAATACCACCACCCACATTTGAATGTCAACCAGATAGTTACTTGCGCTGGAGTATTCATGTCATATGGGTGTTGTGCGCAACAAACTTCCGTATTCTGTAAAACAGATTGCATCGCTTTCTGGTTCAGGCTTCAGCGGCCTTATTTATAAAGCGTGCAACTCATTTTAATATGTAGAGTATTATGGGAGAGAGAGATCACCTGAGCGAGTGCATTACCTGCATCTAGCTGATATTTTTCAGGTCAATCTTATATTCATAATCACAAAATCAGTTTGAATGTCCGCTGAGGAAAGCAATATCTTTGTCTTTGTCCTTTTAACATTTAGTAGGATTTCCCATGACAGCGCTAGTCAATGCATTTGTCAGTTGCATGTCGTAAGATGTTGTTTAAAGTAAAACCAACGTCCCTTGTTTCCTTGTTTCAGTCCATTTCAATATAAAAGTCTTTGCGACAGACTGACTCACTCATAAAGATAGTCTTTGTCGCCATCTCGTGGCGTATTAATGTAACTTTCACTAAATCACTAATGGACTCTTTCTCAATACCAAAAAATACGGCATGTTATTTACATAAAATATTATTTATTGAACAATAATATTTAAATTAACAACAATAGCCATTATAACAGTATAAGAAGTAAAATAGGAAATAAACACAAGCAAACAGTTCAGTAAAACATACCAAAGCAGTGCTCTAGTTAGTAAAGAATTTAATTTCAAAGTAATTATAAAGTTAAGAGACTTAATATAGCCCTTAAGACAATTCTATTAGCTCTGGAACAAGCATTAGATTAATAAGATCAAAGATTGCCCGTTTGATATACCAAAAATGAATTATACATGTTTAAACACTATCTACATAAGGGCCAGCGGCAAATTCCCGAAGGAATGGCCAAGATGAAGCTGTTCTCTGAGGGTCCATGAGCGCTGAACGGTCGCTGTCAGCCTGGAGCTCACATCTCCAAAAGTGTCTAAACAAATGTTCAAATAGGTACTATGTTTACATATAAATTGCACATCTGAGGTCTAAACAACTACATTCTTGCCTAAAAAACTCTTAAAACTACATTCCGTTACAAAAAATAACAGTAATATCTATAAAAATATGCTCGTCCGCCATGACACTCGCTGTGAGAATGGTGAAAGCGGAGTGATTCAAATGGTGAAACGGTTCCCGTGGCGATACTGCTAGAATATCGCATGGCTGGAAAGACCTCTCAGCCAATCAGATTCGAGAACCAGAACGAACTGTTGTATATATATATATACTGTATATATATATATACACACACACACACACACACACAATCAAATTTGTTGACCTGAAACAAACTATCTATTTTACACAATATTCACTCACTAAAAATCAGCGGCTTTTGGAAGAATGACCACTGTTAACAGTTCAATCCTCACAGCTATTGACCATTGCCAATAATCTTAAAATGCACAAATATTGGCCAACGTATTGATCTGATCACTAATTGTGATATCATTATATCAGACCATTAGAGGGAACGTTCTCTCCAAATAAGAGATCTTTGTTGCATAATGTTAATAACTTCAATCAAAAAGCATGGTGCCCATTAGGAGCAACGGTTGATCTAGCATTTGGACAGTGTAAATCTTGTTGCACTGATATAAAACGTACCATTGGGCAACCTTTTGTTGCGCAGTGGTCAGTAGCTAAATGTCAGCCGGTGTTTGGGTAACCTTTCGGGCGTGTGTGATGGAGTGCAGGTTGTGGGCGGGAAAGGGTGGAGATAAGGACTTCACAAGATACGACTGAGAAATAGAGGATAATTACTTTGGGGTTAATTAAAGAAGGGGGAGGGCAAATCATCCATCTGTGCACATTGTAGGAACCGTAAGCACAGCGCTAGTGATTACTGCTGCGGGCAGTTGAACATTCAGTCATGCTTCTGGGCTACACCATCTTGACATAAGCCTAAGCAACATCCATTGCCAACACGTCTAATCTCATTGATGTTTGCTGTAGAAACCAAATAATTCAGCATATCATTTTACCCCAAATGATTCTTGTTCTGAACATGATACACTCCATGGATGAAAAAGGTGTAGGATTACAGGGAGTGAGCCATAATCAGGTGAGATTTAGTTGGGAATGAGAAAGAGAGACTATGAGGTGAAATGGATCTTCTTCTTGGCAGCGCGATCTCTCGTCACATATGTCAACTGGCCGTGGACGTATTTGCCAGGATTTAGCACGTGAGCATGTGTGTTTGTGCTGAAGGGTGTCTCGGTATGGGAGTGAGCTGCTGTTCCCATTGTTTTTGAACATGTTCCAGGATGCTTCATTTTAGCAAGTGTACATGTTTTCTGAAGCTCATGGCAATAGAGCTGGGAATCGTAAGGAATTTAGCGATTCTGGTTCCGATTCTGGTTCCGATTCTGGTTTATCAGGGATTCTTTCAACATTTTTGAGAAAGAATGAAACAAATAAAAAAAATAAATAAATAAAAAAATCACATTTACTGCCTTCAACAGATTTTGTCAAATGATTTTAGATTTTAAAAGTGCTAACAAATCAGAAATAAACTGTATTGAATAACTTGATGTATTTTTTATTTTTTTTTAAATGTGAGTGGTGCTTGATCATACAAAACTCACCGGAACAGGGGTGTTGTATAGGTGGTCTTTAATGTGTTGGGATGTTGTGGGTGATTACTAGCAGCTGCTAAGAATCATTACTATAACAATAACTTTATTAATGTGCACACCAATGCACGATAACTATATTAGCATCCACACCAATGAATACTACATTAGGGTCCACACCACGAAAACTATAACTATTTGAGGGTCCTCACTGTCCACACTAATGGACATTAACTTCAACAACAACTATATTAGCGTCCACACCAACGTATGATTACTAAGTGACTACATTAACAGATGATTACTGTAACAATAACTATTTTAGAGTCCACACCAAAAGATGATAACTATAACGACAACTATATTAGCGTCCACACCCGTGGACTATAAGGATAACTATATTAGCGTCCACACCAGTGGATGAGAACGATAACTATATTAGCGTCCACACCAGCGGACGAGAATGATAACTATATTAGTGTCCACACCAGCGTATGATTACTTAGTGATCACATCTATAGACGATGACTGTAATGATAACTATTTTATAGTCCACACCAAAAGACGATAACTATAATGATAACTATTACCGTGAACTATAACGATAACAATAACTATATTAGCGTCCACACCAGAGGACGATAACGATAACTATATTAACGTCCACACCAGCGGACGAGAATGATAACTATATTAGCGTCCACACCAGCGTATGATTACTTAGTGATCACATCAATAGAAGATTACTATAATGATAACTATTTTAGAGTCCACACCAAAAGGCGATAACTATAACGATAACTATATTAGCGTCCACACCAGCGGACGATAACGATAACTATATTAGCGTGATAACTATATTAGCGTCCACACCAGCGGACAATAACGATAACTATATTAGCGTGATAAATATATTAGCGTCCACACCAGCGGACGATAACGATAACTATATTAGCGTGATAATTATATTAGCGTCCACACCAGCGGACGATAACGATAACTATATTAGAGTGATGACTGTATTAGCGTCCACACCAGCGGACAATAACGATAACTATATTAGCGTGATGACTATATTAGCGCCCACATTAGCGGACGATAACGATAACTATATTAACGTGATAACTATATTAGCGTCCACACCAGCGGACGATAATGATAACTATATTAGCGTCCACACCAGCGGACGATAATGATAACTATATTAACATCCACACCAGCGGACAATAACAATTACTATATTAGCGACCACACCAAAAGACAATAACGATAACTATATTAGCGTCCACACAAGTGGACAATAGCAATAACTATATTAGCATCCACACCATAGCGGACGATAACGATAACTATATTAGCGTCCACACCAGCGGACAATAACAATAACTATATTAGCATCCACATAATAGCAGACGATAACGATAACTATATTAGCGTCCACACCAGCGGACGATAAAGATAACTATATTAGCGTCCACACAAGTGGACAATAGCGATAACTATATTAGCATCCACACCATAGCGGATGATAACGATAACTATATTAGCGTCCACACCAGTGGACAATAACGATAACTATATTAGCGTCCACACAAGTGGACAATAGCAATAACTATATTAGCATCTACACCATAGCGGACGATAACGATAACTATATTAGCGTCCACACCAGCGGACAATAACAATAACTATATTAGCATCCACATAATAGCAGACGATAACGATAACTATATTAGCGTCCACACCAGCGGACGATAAAGATAACTATATTAGCGTCCACACAAGTGGACAATAGCGATAACTATATTAGCATCCACACCATAGCGGATGATAACGATAACTATATTAGCGTCCACACCAGTGGACAATAACGATAACGATATTAGCATCCACACCATAGCAGACGATAATGATAACTATATTAGCGTCCAGACCATTGGGCATTAATGATATCTATATGATTCCAATACTATTCTTTCTCTGTCATTAGCTATTGCTGTGGTGTGGATGTTGTTATTCTCATAGAATTATAACGATTATTAAAACTTTGAACTTTAAAAAGTTATAGTTAGAACAGTGATTGCCTTTGGTGTAAACAGAACAGGCCTTAAATCAAAGGAATTTTTTTTAAACTTGTTTTATCGCCCAACTGTTCACATTTTATTGCATCAAGAAACAAGGCTGTCTTTCATATGTCTTACGTCTTATGCACAGTAGGATGCATTTGCATAGAAGTCATTCTCTCTCAAGTCTTATTTTATAACAGGATTTTTTCCCATTAGGTCGACCTATAATGGTAGTAAAGTTCATGATCATTTCCACCATTTTCAATTTTTGCAGAGCTCATTATGACAGATTCACAAAACAATCAGGGCTGAAATGTACTTCAGAAACTGTTCAGATCAGATTGAAAGGATCAGGGCAATTGTTAAAAATAAACTTCTAACAAGGATATGCAGAGCGGCAAGTGCCACACACAAGCAGAAACAGATCAAACCTTGGCAAACTTCTTCTGGTGTTTAGCAGTAATACTATTTATCTGGCTTTCTGCTCACTACCTCACAATACTATAACTCATCGAGGGTGTAGCTATTTTATAACAGTAGCTTAATTTTGGCAAAGAATCTTAGTGCTGCATCAGCGTTTAGCACTAGATAGATCAATTTCAAATAAAGCTCTACATTCATTATTCATTAAGACTCATTTGTTCATTTATTAAGGTGAATTAAGGTACTTTCTCAGAGTGAAAAGTTGTCACAGTCACGTCATGTTCTGTTTGTTTTGGTTTTCATTCTGTCACATGTGCTCCTTTGTTCTGTTTTCCCGCCACTATCAGTCACCATGGACACTGCACTAATCATCACAGCTGTATGTCATTTGAGTTAATCTTCAGTGTATATAAGTTCCTGTTTGTCCTTAGTTCAGTGTCGGGTCTTGTTTAATGTTATTGAGTGTGTTGTGTTCCTGCCTTCGTCTGTATTTCCCTATTGGATTATCTAGTAAAGACTATTTCGAGTTATCTTCGTGTGAGTTCCTGCACAGCAACCTGTAACAGAAGACCCGACCTACAAAGTAATAGCGACGTGTTTGAAAAATTTTCTTTTCCTTTTCGTGTTCAGTGTTTTTTGTTCCGCTTTTCACCCCTGCTTGCACCATGGATCCACCTGTCAGGCTCATGTGCCTTGAGCAGGGAGAAAGCTCCCTCGAGAAACATTTAGAGTTTTTGGATCTCGCCCATCAGACCACCTTCCCGGACTACTGCCTGTGCACGTTCCTGTACGTCGGACTCAACACCGCCACACGTACACAGCTGTCTGGGGAGGGTCCTCGAGAGAGCTTCACATCCTATGTGGAGTGGGTGCTGGCATCCTGCGGATCAGCATTCACCGTCGAGGTTGCCGCCAGCCCCACTCCCCATCCAGTGCCCAGCCAGAACCACCCAGATGGCGAGGATAAACGACCTGAGCCCACCACAGGTAGTATGACGGAGACCGCCGCGATTGAGCCGCCCACGCACACAAGAGCGATCGGGGGTCACATCGCAACGGAGCCCGAGCAGCATGCGCCTGACCAGGTGTGTGAGCTGGCCGAGCCATCCATTGCTGAGGGAGTGTTGGTGGACTTCAAGGGTTCGGAAAAGAGCCCCGCTACTGAGAGTGAGTTTTTTGCTGAGACACTGCTGGACTCTAGGTGTAGAGAGGACATCTTTCTAGCCCCAGTACTGTTGCCTGTCCCGCTGGTCCCGCCCAGTGTGCCTCTCCCACCATCTCTCCAATCTACGTGTGACACTCCATTATCTTTGTTTTTTTTGCATGGGACTCCAGCCTGTTTCCCAGTCTCCAGCCATCGGTGCCACCCAGTCACCTCTGTCTCCCTTCAGTCCTTCGGTACCACCTCCTCTCAGTAGCGTGGCACCATCTCGGGCCTGCCGGGAACCATCTCCTCCTGGGCACGAGGAGGCTGAAGCTCCGCCTCCAGCCTCGGAAGGTTTCAAGCTGCCTCGTCCTGTCACCCTGACTCCTGTGCCTGCGCTCCTTCCGCCCTCGACCTCAGAGTGGACCATCGGCCTTTCGGCCTCGCCGGACTCCCTCGGCACGTCGGCTCCACCTGGGTCAGACATCGCTTTGCCTCTGCTGCGGACTTACGGACCGTCCTCTGCTCTCTGGTCCTCCACCCCTTCGACTACGGCTTGCTCCGCCCTACCTCAGGCTCCGTCTCCGCCCTCGGTCTCCCCTTTGATGTTTTCTGTCACAGTCACGTCATGTTCTGTTTGTTTTGGTTTTCATTCTGTCACATGTGCTCCTTTGTTCTGTTTTCCCGCCACTATAAGTCACCATGGACACTGCACTAATCATCATAGCGGTGTCATTTGAGTTCATCATCAGTGTATATAAGTTCCTGTTTGTCCTTAGTTCAGTGTCGGGTCTCGTTT
The DNA here is from genome assembly GCF_019924925.1 of Ctenopharyngodon idella. Lineage (NCBI taxonomy): Eukaryota > Metazoa > Chordata > Actinopteri > Cypriniformes > Xenocyprididae > Ctenopharyngodon > Ctenopharyngodon idella. Next base: position 173,482 of record NC_067238.1, on the reverse strand, counting down.
AATGTTATTGAGTGTGTTGCGTTCCTGGCTTTGTCTGTATTTCCCTATTGGATTATCTAGTAAAGACTATTTCGAGTTATCTTCGTGTGAGTTCCTGCACAGCAACCTGTAACAAAAGTGACCCAAGCATGAAATTTAGCAAAGTTCTAAACAAATACCTGTATATTGTTCTAATTTACTAGAAATTATTTTCAGAAACTGTATTGCAAACTGACTCTACTGGCCATTTTCAAATGTGGTTACACAAATAGGGTGTTTTTAGAAAATGTCACAAATGATTCAGCATCGTCTGAGTCACCAGCCTCTTTTGTTTGTAAGAGCACTGAGTACAGGATGTTATTTTTGAAACGAGGTCAAAGTCAATTTCAAGCATATTTACATGTACTGTAAGCCAATGAGATGAGAAATCATTTTCTCCAACTCCGTGTCTGTTAATATCTCTGAAATCGATAGCCTATTATAACTCACATTTGTGGTATGACAACCCCTCATTGTGAGAATTGAAACTATTAGAATAGCACAATTTCATCAGATCTTACACAAACCCACTTGTGAAAAAGAAGTAATTTTTTTTCGGACACTTGCATGTTATTCACAATTAAATTAAAATGTAATGCAATTAGTTAATCCATTTAAGTAGCACTTAAGTTTCTTTATAATTTGATAATTACTTCTACATCTTTGAAAAAAAGATGTGCACTGCATCTACTAAAAGGTATTTATCATAAATGAAATATACTTTAATGTAATTTCTAATAAAACCTTTATATGTCCTATATTTAAGTATATTTGTAATTACACATTTGTAATGATTATGTTGCAGTTTAGTGCATTTAAAATTTGTTAACTTTAAATATAATATCAAATAACACACTATAGTTAAAATTATAATCAAGTACTTTACATGTACTTACAGTACACATTTTAATGTAAAGTACACTTAAGTTGGTTAAAATACACTTAAGTTACTATATTATCTGTGAATAAAAACGCATTCAACTGGTTTGTTTTCGTAGTGTAGACACTCATGTGGTCAAAAGTGTTCGATCCGCCTACTCTCCGACTACTGACCTAATGCATAAACATTATGGGAAGCGCACTAGCCAGACGGGATTAAACGGGATAAACTTTGTTGGCTGAAGACCAAGGTTTGGTTTGAAGACAAATTAGTTCTCTCACTATTCCTGATTTCTAACACGTTCTCACAGCGTTTGGCGTGGTCTTACGGCTATAAATGCAGAAACGAAAGCTGCTGCTCTGCGTGTTTTCCGTTGTCACCGGTCGCGTTCATATGTAAATTGCGCAAGCTCATTTCGTCCATCAGATTGAAAGATCTGAAAAAGCCCATACATTTACCCTCCCATAGACCCTCCTCTCAAAGAAATCAGGACAGAAGTGGTTGAAAGTGGACAAAAGAGACACCAGGTGTAAACGACGATGTGTCTCCCTCATCTACTTGTGATTCGATAAACCAAAACGTATCTTAATACCAGGTGTAAACAGGGCCTAACTGTTCCCAAATCAAGCAGTCACATTCCCCCACTCACTACTGGCATCAATGTATATGACCATGGATCGATGACCGCAGGCCCCCGGGATGTGAAACACACATTGAATTGATACTCGTTAGCAATTACATGACTGCCTAAAAGATTTATTAATGTCAGTGAGTAATAGAGATCTCGAGCCAGCAATATGTTCTCATTCGAAACAAAGTGCCGCGTTACACAAGCGTGACCAGCCAGTAAACATAATCTACAGCTGCGGACAAGTATGTGCCTGAATTTATGATAAACAAGGAAGGTGTATTCACAACAAACTGTCTTCATTTCCTAAATCCAATCCATCAGTTATTTTACACGGTTACCTTGTAGGGGAAAGAGGATGAAGGTGTTATGAGAGAATTATGTACTAGAGAAATGGATAGGAAATAAAACACAGAGACCATCAGTATTGAAGGAACTTTGTCAAAACGACATCTGGACATGTGTGATGCTTTGAGGAGTCACAGACGCTACAATAAATTTTAAACTGGTTTGAAATCTGGTCGAACAGTTTTCAGGTGCAAAAACTGAATTTGCTCGAATTGCGACAGAGCAAAAGAGCACAGGAGGACAACAAGACAATGGCAACCATTGTGTACATTGCTGTATTCAATGTACACTTTTAGTGTACTTCAAATCTTAAAAGTATATTTAAAAAAAAAAAAAAAAAACTTGCAGATAATATTACATGCACGCCACTTATTTTTTACCAGGTATTTACCAAGTACTAAGACAGTGATATTAAAAGACCAAATTCAGTGTACTACGGTGGCCGAAAAAGCTCAACGCGCTGCAACTGAAGAAAACACATGCAAATAGACAAAAAAACACCAGTAAATTAAAGGATTAGTTCACTTTGAAATGAAAATTACCCCAAGATTTACTCACCCTCAAGCCATCTTTGGTGTATTTGACCTCCTTCTTTCTGATGAACACAATCTGAGTTATATTAATAAATATCCTGACACATCCAGGCTTTATAATAGCAGTAAACGGGACCAATGAGTATGAAGCTCAAGAAAGTGCATCCATCCACCATAAACGTACTCCACGTGGCTCTGTTGGGTAAATACAGGCCTTCTGAAGCAAAGTGATGCATTTGTGTAAGAAAAATATCCATATTTTGTCAGATCTGTTTCTGTGTTCTGTGGGACTTTTATGTTGTCGTTTCTCTGTGCCTAGTTTCTGTGTTCTTTCCTGTGTCCTGTTTTCTGTGGCCAGGTTGTAGTTTTGTAGTTTTTTCCTTTTTCATTAGTCTGCTCCAGCGGTGTCAGTTTAACTTGTTTGGTTCATTAACCTCTCTGTATAAATAGCCTTTGTATTCTCTGGTTCTCTGTCGGTCGTTGTTTGATGTCATGCAGGTATCTGTGGTTCCCGTGTTTTCTTTGTTTTTTCTCAGTGTTAGTTGTTCCTGATTTATGTTATAATTGTTTTCATTAATTTTCATTAAATTCTCCTGCATTTGGATCTTCACCTCTGCCTGCTGTCTTTAATTCCTCCATTCCGTGACATATTTAACAAGTACAATATCTAGCTTCCGACAGACCACCTTCGTAACTGACGCGCCACTTTCTTCATAAGTTGAATATGGATGACAGTCTGGCGAAACCTAGATATTTTACTTTATAACTTGTTAAATATGGATATTTTTCTTACACAAATGCATCGCTTTGCTTTAGATGGCCTTTATTAACCCCCTGGAGCCGTATGGAGTACATTTATGGTGGATGGATGCAGTTTCTTGAGCTTCATACTCGTCCCGTTCACTGCCATTATAAAGCTTAGATGCGTCAGGATATTTATTAATATAACTCAGAAGAAAGTCATTTACATATAGGATGGCTTGAGGGTGAGTAAAGCTCGGGGTCATTTCAAAGTAAACTAATCCTTCAAGAAAACATCTTCATCAGTTTGACAACACATCGACTGCACCACTGACGAGTAGGGAATGGACAATAAGTAGTCCCAGCCATATTTGTCACTTGTTTGGGTCCCCTTGAAACATTTCCGTGCCATTTGCAGCACATTTGAAGCTGAAATAATATAACAGGCTTTATTAGCAGAACAGAACGTAACCAAAACTCAGCAAGTGTGTTTACGAGAACCGACATTGAACAGAGAACAAAGAGGAACTTAAATACACAGTGATGATGAACACAATGAATAACAGCTGGGATGATTAATAAGTGTCCATGGTAACTGATGATGGTGGGAAAACTAGAACAAATGGAACAGGGGTGCAATTCCCAAAGCGAACTATGGTCGTAAGTTTCGTCGTTACCAATAGAGTTCAATGGGACTTACAATCATAGTTTATGATGCTTTCGGGAAAAGCACCCCAGAAAGACTAAACAATGAAAATGAAACCAAAACTAAGAATAATGGTTACAATGTGTTGTCAAACTGATGAAGATGTTTTTTATTTTGTTTTTATTAGCTGGTATGTTTTCTCCAGTTGCAGCGCATTGAGCTTTGTACTATTTGCAGCACGTTTTTGTATTTGGTTGCGTTATGAGTATTTGCAGCACATGTGTTGTCAAACTGATGTTTTCTTAAATTGCTGGTGTTTTTTCTATTTGCATTTGTTTTCTTCAGCTGGAGTGCATTGAGCTCTCTCTGCCACCGTATATACACCTTATTAATGATTCATAATATAAACAGGCAAGAAAATGCACCAGAATATGAATGCAATGAGCTAAATTGCATGTTAAGAGTTTTCACATGGAATAATTTCATAATTAGTTAAGGTGTACTGCCGAACATATATCATGTATGTATGTCACATATTTAAATATATTTGTAATTACACATTTGTAATGATAAAGTTACAATTGAGTACATTAACTTTAAATGTAATATCAAATAACACACTAAAGTTAAAATTATAATCAAGTATTTGACATGTGCTTTAGTCTGTTAGTCAACACATCAAGATAAGTGAATTTAAAGCATGACAAAAGATAACATAATGACTTTTAATTTGTCATTGTTACAAAGTGCACTTTTTAAAAGTGTACTTAAGTGTGTTAAGAAACAGTCATGAAAGTGTGCTCTAAGTACACTTTAGTGGTCTATTTCATTAATAGTTTTTTTTTTTTTCAAGGGACTGCTGTTGGATGTTGAGTAATTGTGTATGTTGTCTGTGACTTGTAAAGTAGACGAGTCCATTTGTTCAAATGATTGAGTATTACTCACATCGGCACCTGCCGTGTTTACGTGCCCCCTACAACCATTGAAGTGAAGGAAAGGGGGCAGTTTAGCAACAACAGCAACATAAGATCATTGCAAAGCCTGTTATTTTCCCCCATTAGAGTCCTCTCTCTTGCCTCACATATGGTCAGGCAGTCCACTTAAGTGACCAACTGCAGTACCTCTGAGATGACCGAGCAAACCAGGTAAGCACTGTTATTACTGAACACACAAAGAGAGCCATGAAAAATAGAACTGGGATTCAATAAAGAACAGCAAATACAATACACAGTCAACAGGCAAGACTGGTGGCATGCTGGGATCGGTCGGTGTATATCGTTTATCAGCTTTCAAAAAAAAAAAAAACCCCTCTAAATCTTTTGTCTTTTTTCTGTCTCTCAGCATTACACTATTTTCCAGCCATAGTTTCAATTTCCTATCATTAAAGAAAGAAATGATGCTTATCGTGTTATGTTAGTCAGCGCCCTCAGTTGTCATCAGCAGGTCTGCTAATGTGATCACAGTCGTATGGAGCCATTCCTCCCCGCCAGACAGACTGCTGGTTTGCAGTGATTCATTTTGTTTGGCAGATCTCTTGCTCGTTGTCACTTGCGTCGCTATATTTAGCACCTGCAAGCGCTTTTGTGTACGATTGTGGCATTGTTCTTGAGTCAATTCCCAGATCTCAGCTCAACTGTGTTAGAGCGCAGGCTCAACCAGCCACATTTTCTACTCACAGCCTGGGCTTGCAATCATTTTTTATTATTCTTAATACTAACACTTACTGGAAGTCGACATTAAATCAAAGCATTACACTGAAAAAAAAAAAAAAAATCTGTTAAATTTACAGTAAAAAAAACGGCAGCTGTGGTTGCCAGAAATTTGCTGTAAAAAATACGGTAGCAACGTTTTAGGTTTTTACGGATTTAACTTAAATTTACAGTAAAATATTGTATTTCATTAACAGATATAATGTTAATTTAACATCCTATTAAAGAACTAATATCTGTTTTATACCTTTATAATACACTGATAACCACCAAACACAGTGGTAATGAGAGTCACATGATGAATCAAAGTTCACCAGCTGAGAATACTAATATATAGAAGGTGCACACAGTGTCATTCACACAAACACTAAACACCATCATGGTAACACACATGACATTAAAAAAATGCAGTAAACATTAATTTAACAACGTTAGACGTAACATAAAACCCTAATGTACATAACTGATTTAAAAAACTAAGAAGAAACAGCTATTTCAGCGAAAATACATCAAGTGTGAAGTGTCATGCAGGGAAGTATGGGAATGTCAATTTACATTTTTTTTTTTTTTTACTGTTATATAAATTATATAATGATGTTCTTTTTCACTGTAAATTTAACAGTATTTTACTGTAAAATTACATTAAATGTACGGTTAGATCTATTACAGTTATTCCCTGTATATAGTATGTAAACTTTCTGTAAACCAATTATCAGTTTTTCACCGTAGCATTTTTAGTCTTTACCGTTAAAATTACGATATTTTTTTTTTTACAGTGTACTGTATATTATTACAAATTAAAATATTTGTTTCTATTTGAATATATTTTAAATTGTTTTTTCCCCTGTGAAATCAAAGCTGAATTTTCCGCATCATTACTCCAGTCTTCATTGTCACATGATCCTTCAGAAATCATTCTAATATGCTGATTTAGTGCTCAAGAAACATTTTGTATTGAAAACAGTTGTGCTGTGTTATATATCTTATTAGAAACTGTGATGCATTTTTTCAGGATCCTTTAATGAATAGAAAGAACAGCATTTAAAAAAAAAAAAAAAAAAAATAGAAATGTTTTGTAACCTTATAAATGTCTTTACTGCAACTTTTGATTAATGTAATGCTTCCTTGCTGAATAAAAGTAAAAATAAATAAATAAATAAATAAAAACTGACTCCAAACTTCTGAACGCTAGTGTACTTTCTTAATACATGCACAATACTGGTCTTACCTTGCACGATTTACCAAACAAATGTTTATAAATAACATTTCTGTCGCTAAAATGACTTTCAGCTGATGTCGTAGGCCATGCGGGCTATATTTTCAATGGTTAACATTGTTTGGATAATGTGACTATTGTTGCTTACAGTTAACACAATGATTTAATGCTGTTAACCTAGTGATTCTTCCTTAAAACAATGTTTTGGAACAGGGTTGTGCAAAATTGAAGGACTTAAGAATTGGCTCTCTTTTTGTAATATCATGAATTGAACTGAATTGAATTGAATTGAATTGATCAACAGGCCCCACAGGATGTTCAATGTTCAATTCGTATCTGAATTCCAGGACAGGAATGTCAGAAAGAGGAATTTATGGCTTGTTTCCACCGAGCGGTACGGTTCAGTTGAGTACAATTCAGGATGGTAAACCCTGATCCGGCTTCCACCTCCAACAGTACCCTTACTTGATAGGTGTGGTGTATGCCAGAAAGTAGCAATCGACATCATTCTCGCATGAAGAAGAAAGTGACAGTAAACAACAATGAAGGACATACAGCAGCTTTGTTTGAGCAAAGGCTGAAAGCTGCAAGAAAAACAGCTGGAAAATACACATTGTGTTGCAACAGTATTGTGTTGTCATTCCCCTTGTAGAATGCGCAAGTGACAATTCTCTGTCAACAATCAACATTCTGCAGTAAACGTAGCTCCACCCTTTTGGTACCGGTACTATTGGCACTATTGTGCTAGGTACCCCAATGGAAGGATCCCAAAAAAGTGGTACAGTACGGTTCGGAATTAGGGTACCATTCACAACTTCTGACAATGGAAACAGCAAAAATTGTGTGCTGTATTGAACTGTACCACTTGGCGGAAACGAGCCATTAGTGAAAACAGAAGTAATTCAAAGATATTCAATAGCTGTAATTCATTTTAGGAAATGAAGTGTTCATTCACTTATAGATACACATAAGTTTCAAACTTTCAAACTTTAAAGTTTCAATGCAAAACTTTCAAACAATACTTTGTCACCAAGTTTGAAGTGCAGTTCTATATCCTGTTTGCTACCTCAATTCAAATTGGAATTTAAAAGGCATTTTCAATTAAATTCCTATCCAACCTTATTTTGGAAAACATCGGATCATTAGATAACATCTAATTAAATCTGACTAGATATCATCAAAGAAACACCCAGTAGAGTTGTGTCTGCATAGTCAATGTGTTTCCAGAGCTTGTACTGTATAGTTGTGAACAAAAGATTCTTTAGATCAAAGTGTGTGTGTGTGTTCATCATTAATGTGTAATGCATCTCCTTACTGTTTGTCAATATCAATTTAAGTGACACCTTTAAATGCACTTCCTTTGGCTAATCTACTCACTGAAGGCCTTGCTGCCCACGGCATACGCCTTTCCAGGAATAGATGAGGCAAAACAAAGGCAGAGGAGTAAAAAATGCCAGAAGAGAGATGAAATATTACAACATGAGATGACAAAAAGAAAGACCTTTTCTATGGTTTGGGAAAAGGAGGGACAAGTACACAGCAAAGGGATAGAAAAGAAAGAGAAATCAATGATAGATGAGAGAGGGAGTGAGACAGGCAGCGACAGGAAGCAAGAGCACAGAACACTAAAGTCCACATCACCCTTGAGAAGATTAAAAAGCCAGAGCCGGACACAGATATTAAGTGTGTCGGGAACTCATAAATGTATCATCTAGAGATTTCAAAAGTGCCAGTACTTCAGTAGTAGTCGATACTAAAATAAAAAATGTAATATCAGTCTTCCAACTGTATTGGTAGCACTGTGTACTGATGCAAAATGCTACCTGAATAAACTTATTGTTCCATATGGTGTACTTAATGTGCACTTGTGGTGTGATGACCTTCACTCTAGGGCTGGGCGATACATCGAATATTAGGAATATTATCACATTATCTTTTCTGGTGGTCAAATTAGGCAAAAATCACACACACACACACACACATATATATATATATATATATATAATTTAATTTAAACTCTTTGTATGTATACTTTGTAACTATAGCTGTTCTATCTAGTCAAGTCAAGTCAAGTCACCTTTATTTATATAGCGCTTTTTACAATGTAGATTGTGTCAAAGCAGCTTTACATTGATAACTGGTACATTGTTTGGCTGCACAGCAGCTCTTAAAGAATAGTGTCAATGCAGGCAGATCAAAGCACTGTTGAATATCAAATGTCAAGTCAAGTGTCCCCAACTAAGCAAGCCAGAGGCGACAGCGGCAAGGTACCCAAACTCCATCAGGTGACATTAGGTGGCAGACAAGTGGCAAATTGGTGTTAAAATGGAGAAAAAAACCTTGGGAGAAACCAGGCTTAGTCGGGGTGCCAGTTCTCCTCTGGCCAACAGTGCTTTGTTACAATTTAGGTTGCTATCATAAGTCCAATAGGATCGCAACATTAAAAGTATTTATTTATATCTAGATCATGTCTTTTTCATGGAGGCAAAAATATCTCTTTTTAAATAAAATTTCGAGAACAAATGCTAAAATATCGATATATATCAAATATCGTCAAAATTTGGAAACATTTTGAGATATAAATTTTGGTAGCAATTTATTTTAGTGCACGTTACATGTATTTACTATAGTAATGACTATAAATTAAGCATAATTACATGCAACTAACCCCAAGCCAAACCCTAATCCTAACCCTATAGTAAGTATATGTAGTCAATTAATATTACTCAGTACTTTATTATAGTATAATTACACTGTAACAAGGACAACTTAAGATGAAGTGTAGTATTGCCCAGCCCTACGTCACTTGCATACTAAATACTTGAAAAATACATGAAAGCTACATGGCATTGTTCTAATTTAATTTATTAATATATGTTAATATTAAATCTTTTAAATAAAGAATTGTGTTCATCAAAGTTTTTGCTGTGGTGTTGAAGCTGGTATCAAGAAATGTGAAATTCCATTGGTATCAACTTCTGGAATTGACAGCCCGGTAACACTTTAGAATACTGTTTCTTACTTACTGCATAACTAATAAGGAATTACTGAAGAACTAATAGGTAATTCTTCATTAACTCTTAAGTCACTACTGTTAACTACTAAGGAAGATGTGTTAACTAATCAGTATGCAATAGAATTTTCTGATTTTGTCAAGTAACAGTTAGCTAATCAATAACTAATGAATTCTGTCATACCTCCTGAAGAACTACTATTAATTATCTGCTAATTAAGGTTCAAGAAAAATAACTATGAAGCAACTACTAATGAACAGTCAAACACAATTACATTGAGTTGTGGCCCTTTCGTATTTACTAATGTTATCAGTAGTAGTATTATGAAAATGCAATATTAATAAATACAATACATTTTATAGAGGTTTTTGCCTGTGTGGTAAATAATTGTTTTGTGAGCGTGTTCTGTAAGAAATCAACTTCGGAAAGGAACCCAACCCCCCACTCTAAATGCCTTGTTATAGTCAACTTACCTCAGATTAGTTTTTATATTTCATATACAGTACTGTAAGTGTGTCTGTTTTCCTCAGCATATCACATTACTATTGACTAAATTCTAGTATGTAAGGCAATGACTGAGGGAAAGTGAAAATATATGGGAACCCATAGTAATTCATAAAGAATTATTAGATAATTCTACAGTAATTACTTAGAACTTGAAACAGTATTCTAAAGTGAAAATACAGGGAACTCATTAGTAATTAATAAAGAATTATTAGATAATTCTGCTGGAATTAGCCTATTTAGAACCTGAAATAGTATTCCAAACTGAAAATACAGGGAACCCATTAGTAATTCATAAAGAATTATTAGATAATTCTGCAGTAATTACTTAGAACTTGAAATAGTATTCTAAAGTGAAGGTTTAAGGAACTCATTAGTAATTAATAAATAATTACCACATAATTCTGACTCAAATATATATATATTGGTCAATAACAACACGAAAACTACCCAACACTGAAAAAATAACCCAAAAATGACTCAACAGCCTCATCCCAGTGTTTGGGTAAATAAATAAATGAAACATTTTTTATCTGTGGTAAGTTAGATAGTTATGGCAAGGCAGTGGGGGTGGGGTTCCTTTCCGAAGCTGATTTCTTACCAGAACATGCACACAAAGTAGCTAATCACCATACAAGCAAAAACTTTTGAACAATTTGTTGTAATGAGTCTTTTTGGGAGTGCAGTACATTATGCAGTATATAAATGCATATTTAATTTCGATACTAATAATAATAAGTGGTGGACTGTAACAAAGTAGTACAAAGTAGTTGTAATTTTACTCAAGTAATTTTGAATTGTATCATGAAATGAATAATTTTCTGTTCATTAGTAGTTACTTCATAGTTATATTTCTTGAACATTAATTAGTAGATAATTAATAGTAGCTCTTCAGGAGGTATGACAGAATTCATTAGTTATTGATTGGCTAACTGTTACTTAACATAATCAAAACAATTCTATTACATACTGATTATTTAACACATCTTCCTTAGTAGTTAACAGTAATGACTTAAGAGTTAATGAAGAATTACCTATTAGTTCTTCAGTAATTCCTTATTAGTTATGCAGTAAGTAAGAAACAGTATTCTAAAGTGTTACCGACAACCCTTGTGTCAACATAACTGGGAACAGTAAAAGATAAGGAGTTAAAAGAGGATGGAGAGGAATAATCGTTCCAGAACAGCTTCTAAGATCATCACAGCGATTCTGAGACTGCAGACAGAAAGAGATGCCAGTGAAAACAGCGTTCTCATCACGAGGGCCTCCTGAGGAGAATACAACTCATCAAGATGACAGATAAAAATATGTCACTGAAAGCTAACCAACTTTCAAGTGGAACGAAACACATAATAGGACTGAATTTCAGCTCTTCAGACTACAAACACTTCTAACAATGTGTTGAGCCCTGTGTCAGTTGAATAGGGAACAGAGCGTAATGACTCCCTCAACAATAAGCAATGATCCGTTGATTGAACACGGCTTTTATGCTTTTTAAAGTTGCAGATGCATTGACAAATCAGTTTAACTCATTGGTTTTTTTTTTTTACAGTGTTTCAACTGCATTACACTGATCAAAGTATGTAATTGTCCTATTTAGGACAACACTGAGTTATGACTATATAATGTGTATTACTCCAGACTTACAATAGTCTTGCATTTACCATTGGGCTAAAATGATACACCACAGTAATCATGATGTTTATCTAAATAAAGAGGCATTTTAAAGAGACTTTTAGTGCTTAAATTTAGCGCTGGTTATTGGTCAGCTAAATGTGAGCTTGCAGACGATTGCGAGAAAGGGGCGGGGTTTATGCGGATGAAATGATTGGAGAAGTCTGGCATATGTCACCAAAGACAAAATTGTTAGGATTTTTTTTTTTAAAAATGTAAAAAATAAATAAAAAATTAAACATGTGCATGGATGAATCTTTCACAAGAAGATCAATAACATGCATTTAGTAGATCTAGAGAATAGGGTTCATTTTCATTTCATGCCGACTTTAGAAACACAAAATTAGAGTTCATGCAGAAACACCTACATTATACAAGAGAATTTTGTTTTGACATTTGTTGAAGAAATTAAATCAATGCTAGTCCATACAAAACATGTCTGTGTTGTGGATGTTTGCCAGGGTGTTGCTATGGTGTTCTCATTGCTTTTATAGAGTAACATTGGTGAACAGAAGCTCAACCGTACAGTTTGACGTGAAGTAAGCTTTTACCATATTTGATATGCTCTATGAATGTGTGTGGATGTTTATATGTGAATAAACGCCTAAATTAAATCTGATCATCATTTAAGACGCTTGGACTAAACTGCTCGATTCATATAGATTAGTTTTACGATGAACTTTTAAATTTTTGGCATAATGTAGTAATTACTTCCAATGGAGGGAAAGAAATCTCTCAGGGTTTCATTACAGATATCTTCATTTGTGTTTTGATGATGAACGAAAGTCTTATGGGTTTGGAATGACATGAGGGACAGACAGAACAATCTCTTTAACATTGAATTGTACTTTTTTTTCTATAGTGTTTAACTCATCATATGTAAAAGAGCTGTGAGAGCTGTCATATGTTTTTGTCATATGTGTTTATTTGTTTTATTGTTACTCTGTTTGTACAGAACTTTGGAAAACACCAGTTGGTTTTTTTAAAATGTGCTTTATAAATAAATTTGATATTGAATTTATTAAAGGGGACCTATCATGCCCCTTTTACAAGATGTAATATAAGTCTCTGGTGTCCCCAGAATGTGTCTGTGAAGTTTCAGCTCAAAATACCCCACAGATCATTTATTAAAACTTGTCAAATTTGCCCCTATTTGGGTGTGAGCAAAAACACACCATTTTTGTGTGTGTCCCTTTAAATGCAAATAAGCTGCTGCTCCCGGCCCACTTTCCAAAAGAGGGTGGAGCTTTAACAGCTTGTTCTTTTGTTGCTCAACAACAACAAAGCTGGAGAATCTCACGCAGCCAAAATGACGATTGTCAGTAACGATATTCAGTCGTACATTGTTCAAACCGGAGTCGGACACTGATGGAAAGACTCAGGAAGAAGTTACAACTTTTATAATGCAACTGGACGTTTCTGAATGGTTATAAATTTATGTAGTTGCTGTGGAGTTGACTCAACTCATCGACTAGCATGTGCCGTCATGTTAATCTTTTGTGCAAATTCAGCGTTGAATTGACCCTCCTTTGCGAAGGAGTCCGGCGTAAAATGACGGCATGGTAACATTACGCTACTAAAACAATTCTTCCTCTTCTCTAAAGCAGCACAACATAGCCTCACCCCCTTTGTTGTGTGTTCTCGGGAGCAGGGTTTATGTAAATTTTAGGGTTAGTGATGTCACTAACCCGGGAAGAAGCTTGTTGTAGTCCCTACCAGCCATTTGTTGTAGTCCTTAGAGAATACTTTAAAAGAAAATATCTCCCTTTGCATTAAACTGTGAGCGTCGTAACTTTGCAGATGTTGTTTATGCTCTAACAGCAACATTACACAGTAACTAAAGTTTAAAAAAGTGAAATCATAATCAACCACCCCTTTAATGCATTAGAAGTCATTAACCAGCAACACTTATTAATGTTAGAAATGTGAACCTTATTGTAAAACAACACCAGCAATTCACACCCAAAGTGTGAACATTAGTAATTCCTGATTACTTTGAGTTGAAACTTGAGAAACTTGATTGGTAATCAAACACACACATACACCAATGATTTGAGAGTGCTGTTTACACACACATAAACAAACTAGATATGGTATGACGCCATTCTGAAAGAAAAAGTACAAGACCCATCTTCTGAAGAACATCTCATCAAATGGAATATAAAATCAAACAAAATCTCACATCCCCATCCAATGATTCTCCTGCCAGCGTCTGCTGTGTTAGTGTGTATTTTCTAAGTGCATGTGTTTTTAGTTAATGCACATTCATAGCAGGGCCGAAGGTACTCTCCACTGAGTCTGTGCCTGAGTTGTTTTTGGAGTGCAGGGCAGGCCAGGAGATCAGGGTTGGAGCTGTGGAAGGATGACTCAGAGCTTACAGGGTTGGAGACGCTCCTTCCAACTCACTGTGCACTCTTGCTCCTTCTTATAGCTGCTAAGAATAGCAGTGAATAAAGGCGAGCTCCAAAAAGGAAATGCTAACCAAAACCAATGCACCTGTTACTCAAGTGGAAATAACAAAGTGCACAGAAATGAAAGGAATAGTTCATCCAAAAATAAACCACTGCGCCCGTTTGTCACGTCTGTTCTGGGTTTGAGTTTTGTTTGAGTTCTTCTTGTTTGATTTGCACTGTTTCCAGTTCCAGTGTTTCCTTTGTCTTAGTTCATTAGTTGCCATGGTTTTTTGATTTGCCCTCATGTGTTATACAGTACCTTTGTCTAGTTAATTATCTTGTGTAGTCCCTATAGTGTTTTATAGCCCTCATTTTCAGTTGTTCTTTGTCAGATCTCATCATTGATAAGTGGTTGATACATTTACCGTGTTTCTGAAGCAGTGTATATTCTGAGTTTTGTTTTCATTAAAATTGCTTGCCAGTACATCCAGTTCTTTTATTTCCATCTTTGTTCAACCCCGTTTTGTGTTCCACAAAAAAAGACATGGGTTTGGAAAGACATGATGGTGAGTAAATGATGACAGGAGTCCCTTTTTTGGGTGAACTATTATTTGTCTTGCATTACTGTCATTGTTATGCATCCCATACTTTTGTTAGACTGATGATCTTGATCAGCCATTTTCAAATGGAGGAAAGGAACTATGAGACCACTAAACATTCAATTCATGATCCTAATGGAAGCAGGCCAAGCACAATTACAAAGTCAATGAATGAGAGTCCAAGAGCTATTTAATGCCATTTTCTTAATGTCACTCTGCTGGCGGGAATGGAGGCTGTTCACCCCTGTGAAGTTGTGTCCTGCTGGGTTCATTGTGAAAGAGATGTCTATCAGGAGAGAAATGTAAGACACCACACAGAAAACAACACCTGCTTTCACCCTCTTGATCAATATATCGATCAGTATGTCATCTGGAGCATGTAACAGCAGTCCAAATTGATTTTAATGACACATCTTGACCGAAGGCCATGAATCCGAGCAGAACCAAGTGGGAGTTTTATTGCGTAAACACTTTAAGCCACAGAAATTAAACAAAACATGTTATTTGCTAATTTCAGCTTGATAATATAAAACGTCCACTGACCTAAAAACCTATGAGCTTTTTTTTTAGCTTCCACTGCTGCAGTGAACCATGAAGCACAGTGCATTACTTCAATTATGAATAAAACAAGACTGAGATAGAAATGATGGCGGGCAACAAAAGTGTAGGATGTATAAATAGGGCATGTAAGGTGCAAAGTCTGCATACATTTCTACTGTGCAAACATTTACTTGAATTTAAATGAGCTGAATCAAGAAACCAAGAATGTTGTAACTACTGAGATTAAAATTCTGGCCAATACAACAAGTTATGCCCGATAACTGATAATTTATGTGGCTATGACATGACATGTAGCCAAGTATGGTGTCCCATACTCAGAATTCTTACATTTACTTACATTTATCCCCAAACCCTTAAGACTTTGGAACACACATGAAGATACTTACTTTCAATGAAATCTGAGAGCTTTCTGTCCCTCCATTGACAGTCCATGCAACCATTTTGACATTTCAAAAAAAATTCATAAAGAGATTGTTAAACTAATCCATATGAATTGAGCAGTTTAGTCTAAATTTTCTAAAGAGACACAATCACTTTATATGATGAATAGATTTAATTTAGGCTTTTATTCACATATAAATATTCTTCAACTCACACATCAGTTGTGGTAAACGAAAGCTCAAGCATGTTTGCTTGATGTGTGAGAACCAACGAGGTTCATTCTTGTGTGTTACACAGCACATTTGTTCTTGTGCGTCAAGTAGATATCGTTGAGCTTCTGTTTATGTTCGCTGATCAATGTTTATATGTGAATAAAAGCATAAATTTAATCTGTTCATCATTTAAAGCAATTGAGTCTCTTCAGAAAATTTGGACTAAACCGCTCAATTCATATGGATTCATTTTGTGATCTCTTTATGAACTTTTTGAAGCGTCAAGTTGTAGTTGCGTGGACTTTCAATGGAGGGACAGAAATCACTCAGATTTCATTAAAAAGATCTTCATTTGTGTTCCAAAGATCTTACGGGTTTGGAATGACATGAGGGTGAGTAAATGATGACAGAATTTTAATTTTTGGGTTTATTGTTGGTCCATGTACACACGCAGACTGAACTGCAGAGAAAACCATGTAATCAACCTTAAACCATGAACCATGAAATCCCTTAACTAGCTAGGTGTTTTCTATCTCTCAGTGTCATGTTCAGATATATCTAAATATAGGTCCACTCCCTTCATTTGCATGACCCTCAGTACAAAGGCCCCACAGCAAATAGATTGACAGCTCATTTCAAAATAAGTGTTGTCAGATGTGCTTTAATAAAAACCGAGCGTCGGGTGAGTGGCGTGAAGCTGTCTCACTGTCTCCATGGAGATGGAACGGCTGCCAGTGATGCCTGCCTGCCAGAGCCATTCAGTGCTGCTGGAAAGTGAAGGTGCCATGTTGTACCATGACAGCAACTCACCCATATGGTCTAAATTAATCGTTTGCAAATACATGTCAGATAGAAACGACGTAAGCTGCTCGCTTTCATTTCAAATCAGCTTGCCTATGCAGAGGATTAATATAAAGCTTATTACGAGGTATTCATTCTTGATCATATTCTTCAAGGTTGGGCTACTTGGTTAGCAGAATAAGTTGTAGAATAAGTTGGCATAAATCTAGGATATAAACAGTTCAACTAAGAGTAACGTGGCCATTGTAGGATAAGTTGTAGAATAACTTGGCATAAATCTAGGATATAAACAGTTTACCTTGTAGGATAAGTTGTAGAATAACTTGGCATAAATCTAGGATATAAACAGTTCACCTTGTAGGATAAGTTGTAGAATAACTTGGCATAAATCTAGGATATAAACAGTTCACCTTGTAGGATAAGTTGTAGAATAACTTGGCATAAATCTTGGATATAAACAGTTCACCTAAGAGCAACGTAGCTATTGTTTAACTGTCAGCAAGCATGCTAAAGCACAGTATGCTATCAGTATGCTAAAACCTAAAACTGAAAAAAATTAAAAAAGAGATAACCTTACTAGTTGAACTTGCTAACTGACTTGTTTGTTGGACAACTAGTGATCCATTGTTTGTTGAACATCCTGATCCATCTCTAATTGCTGTGCTAACAGATAACTAGCCTACACTTTCAAAATTGTGAGGAATGGGATACCCTGGTTTATGCCACTGTGAAAAGGTACACTTTAGCATAATTTTAAAAAGAGTACTTATTACAGAAAAAAATATGCTTCAAAAGAATATACTGAGTCGCCGTTCTGACGTAGAACCTGGAAGCGCTGAACATAAACAATGTAGGAGAATGACACAGAAAAGAAGAAATTGAGTCATTATTTTTGTTTTGATTTTGCACACAAAAAATATTCTCGTTGCTTCATAACATTAAGGTTGAACCACTGCAGTCACGTTGACTATTTTAACAATGTCTTTAGTACCTTTCTGGACCTTGAAAGTGGTAGTTAAATTGCTGTCTATGGAGGATATAAAAAAAACCCTCTCAGATTTCATCAAAAATATCTTAATTTGTGTTCCGAAGATGAATGAAGGTCTTACGTGTGTGGAATGACATGAGGGTGAGTAATTAATGACAGAATTTTCATTTTTGGGTGACCTAACCCTTTAAGTGAGAACTGAATGTAATGTTTTCAGACTGCATGTTAACTGCGATTAAATGTAAATGTATTATAGTTTAAATTTATATTAAAAGCAGTTGAACATTAGAGTGTATTTTGAACCACTTAAGTAGGACTTAAGTAATTCTATATATTTAAATTCATAAATACTTGTATATTGTTAAAGGTGCCATAGAATTGAAAATTGTATTTACCTTGGCATAGTTGAATAATAAGAGTACATGGAAATGAAATACCGTGAGCTTCAAACACCATTGTTTCCTCCTTCATATGTAAATCTCGTGCGTGAAAAACACTACGGAAAAAAGGGTGAATCCCAACATAACACCAACTGTTACGTAACAGTCGGGATCATTATTATTTACTCCCCCCAAATTTGCATATACCAGCCCATGTTCAAGGCAAGCCACTATTAATGTTGTGGAGCTGCACAGCCGAATCATCAGAAGTTCTGCAGGTATTGTGAAGCAAGCAAGCAAGGACAATAGCGAAAATAGCAGATGGATCTATAATAACTGTTCATGATACATGATACATGATATTATGATATATTTAGTGATATTTGTGAATTGTCTTTCTAAATGTTTCATTAGCATGTTGCTAATGTACTGTTAAATGTAGTTAAAGTTACCATTGTTTCTTACTGTATTCACGGAGATCAGAGCCATGTCGTTATTTTCATTTTTAACCCAAAAACGCTTGCAGTCTGTATAATTCATCAATGCATCTTCATTCTTATTGAGTTTTTCCAACAGTGTGTAGCTTTAGCCACGTTAGCCGTGCAGCACACTATCAATTCAGAATTCAGAATCAAATTTTAGCAAACATCCACAAAATACATGCCATACTTACGTGATCTGATATGCTGCATCACGAACAGTTTGTAAAGATCCATTTTGAGAGTTATATTTGCTGTGTGAACTTCTGTATTATTTATGCAATGTTTAATGGAGTCGCAAGCTTGGGGGTGGGGAGGACGAGCATTTAAAGGTGTACACACACCAAATCAGCGCATTTTTCCTCCCACCCCGAAATAGGCAGTTAAAACATGCCATATTAAAAAAACTATGGGGTATTTTGAGCTGAAACTTCAGAGATACATTCTGGGGACACCTGAGACTTATATTACATCTTTTGAAATGGACATTCTATGGCACCTTTAAAGTGTACAGTCGAATGTATTGACATTCATTCATGGTAAACTAAAATATACTTTAATGTCATTTCTATTAAAACTTGTTTGTCAAGTATTTATATATACATATTTGTAATTACAAATTTGTAATGATGAAGTTGCACTTTAGTACATCTAAATATATATTCACTTTAAATATAATATGGAATAATAAACTACAGTTAAAATTATAATAAAGTGTGTGTTTTTATCACAAGGGTAACCACATCTGCAGATCAGGACCCTGGCCTGTAGTTGAATATAAATGAAAAAATTAAGCATTTACACAGTAGGGCTATTATCAGTCTTGTCAGTCAATAACCCGCTCGATTCTCCTTCATCACTCAATTTCTCATCTCTCTTTCGGCTCCCTGAGCTTATGCACTCACATTTATTGCATCACTGACTCAGAGCTGAATAAGACCTACACCACAGTACCACATTAAATTGCTTGGCTGGAATCTATGGTGTGTGGAAGTGGAAATGTGACAGAGCAGAGTAAAGGAGTTATCCAGGATAAGAGCAGACGGGTGCTGAGGTACTGACCCTGATGCCCTAGACAGGTGAACCCTGGAGTCAAACTGCTTCCCCCCCAAACCTTCAACAATCCCAGCCCTTGAGACTCATCAGCCCTGCTGGGAGAAGACAGCACGCTGAAAAGGTCATCTTTTATAAAGCGCACCAACATAAGCTACTGAGAGAATAAAAGAGAAAAATAGAGCGGGAATTGACTCTTTGCTAAAGCCTCACCTTAAAAACTTTTCCGAACAACCTTATCTTAGCAACTGTCTGACCAATCTTACCAATCTTATCTTACCAATCTTAGCAACTGTCCATAGTGACACAAAGTACTTAAAAGGGACAGTTCACTGCAAAATGTCATTATACTCACCCTAATGTCGTTCCAAACACACACCAAACCGTTTCGGTGACCATTGACTTCCATTGTTTGGGCAAAAAACCTTGAGACATATTTCAAAATGTTTACTTTTATGTTCCACAAAAGAAAGAAAGGCATAAGAGTTTGGAAAGACATGAGGGTGAGTAAATGATGACAGATTGTTTGGGAGAACAAACTATTTTTCCTTTTCCAAATTTTTAAATAAATCTTGCAAAATATAATTGGTATTGCCAAATGACATGTAGAACATCAGTAAGAACACCTACATTTGCTTTCATTTTGCTACATTTGACTTCATCGTAGTTTATCGCGGTGAATGCATTGTAGAAACACACTATACACTGTAAAACACGATAAGTTACGGTAACTCAAACCATTTGAGGAAACCGATTGCCTTAAACCATTTAAGTTTTAAAACCAATAAGTATGAGTACTGTAAACTCATATACATTAAGTTAAATTCACTTATATTTTAGTGTTGGTTTAGTCAATCCTTAGAGTAAACTCAACTTAAAGATTTTAAGTTTATCCCACTCATTCAGTTTGAATTCAAGTCTTAACAACTATATAGCTACTTAAATGGTTTGAGTAAACTGATTGCCTTAAATGGTTTAAGTTCATCAAACTCAAAGTAATAAAGTTACATAAGAATAAGCAAAAACCAACATTGGTACAAATTAATGATGACAGAACAGGAGCTTATCAGATATAATTGCTTGTAAATGACTCTGTAAATATACCCTGTATATTGAATTATATACAATTATATTAATATAATTTATAACAAATAAAATGTATATTAACGACCTTTTATTCCCCATGGTGGATGACAACTTCACTGTCCAGAATGCTCTAATATCAAAGCAAAGGAAGTGTTTTGACAGTCCAGAATTTGGTTTAGAGAAATACATCTAATCATCAGTTGAGAAAAATGTGTTATTCATATGAGCACATAACAGGCATAATTAAATCACAAAACTTGTGTTAGACTAATGAAATTCCTCTGTTGAGTGACTTGTGTGTGTCATCATTGCAATTTAAACTCCCATTCAACATCCTGTGGTTCATGGCTAGTTCAATTCAATCTTACACTCATAAATGGAAAATTAGCCAGTTCTTAAAATCTGAATTTTTCCTGAACCCTGCAATAGACGGTCAACAGCAAAGCTCATTACAAGCGTCATTACAAACTGGCAGTTTGATTTGTCTGACAGGTTCTTCTTTGTTTGCCAAGACTGCTCACATAGCTACACTGCAGCGCTCGCTTGTTTGGACTGTGTTAACAATTGTGGGCTGCTGCTGACCCTTATAGAGAGAGAGAGCATTACCCCTGGGCACAGAGTCTGTAATTACCCCACAGGAGTACAATTACACCGGAGGAGAGGAAAAATAAGAATGTATAAAAAGAAAGGAAGAGCAGTGGGCTGTGGACAACAGTAACATCCTTAGATTCTAATCTAGGTTGGTGAAATCCACAGCTTGACTCTTTTGAAACAAACGGAATTGAGATGCAGGTTTATTCCTGGGAGAAGACAAGGTTATGCTGTATTACTCAGCCACACATCCAGTCATCCGTGAGTCATACAGGGTGATGGGAAGGTTAGCCTGTTCAACGCTTGACTAAGAGCAGGGCATGATCTTCACATGCTCTGCTGACTAACACATCTCTTTAATATCCTACAGCCACAAATAAACACACACAAAGACCAGATGAAGCGAATCAAATGAAATGGCCGCATCTATTAAAACAAATTGATGACTAAATTCATATACTTCCTGAAGAAAATGTGAATGGTGCTTGACTGTTCTGAAGAGCAGGTTGTTCTCAGTGGTTCTTAGTACACTAATATGCAGTTGCTGGTGTATACTGGATGGTTACTATGGTGTTTCTAGTAGGGCTGCACCATTAAAGGTGCAGTAGGTGATCTGGAAAATGCTAACATTAGCCTGCTAGCATTGAAAGCATACAATCCCACTCTCCCTGCATATCTCCGTCCAAAGCCACACCTCCTCCACTGAACACTGAACGCACACACACACACAGCTGCTCTCAGCAATGCGTCACAAGAGACGGCGTTAAACTACCTCTTGTCTCAAAGCCCATAACATTACAATAATAATGAATGTAAAACAACTTAGAGAGGTTGTACCTGACTGCTGCAGATTCATTTCGGTGTTGATACTGTTGACATGGAAGCGCAATTCCAAATCTGAAGACATGAACAACTCCGGTTAAAACGTCACGGGTTGCCATCTCTTAATTACGGCAGTTATGGTGTGAACGCAGCATAAGCTCGTTGTTTTGATTCGGTAGAAACTGTAAAAGGTGGCTGCTGTTTGTTTGCGGTGCTTCGTGACTGAGATGTCTGCGCGAACAGGGTAAGTAAAAACATAGGGTAAGTAAAAACATATGCTGACAGGCAGGTAGGACATCTAGTTATTTCATTCGGACCGAATATAAAGATTGGATGAACATTTTAGGGTCCTATGCTTTCCACATACAATATTTATGAAAATACATTTAGACCATTTAACATAGTGATTGCTATGTATGAGACTTTCAACCAGTAAAACAAAAAATGTTTCTGTAGAGAATCACCTATTGCACATTTAATTGAAATAAAATCACAACTGTGATATAGCTTGGTGTGATGATTTAATTTTAAAAAATGAGAAAGAGAAGCTTTAAAGTTGCCATGAAATCAAAATGGACATTTCTTACTTTTTACAGAATGTTGCAGTGCTTATTATAGATGATTTATCCTTGCACATCATTACTTTTAAAAGATCCATATGGCGTCATAATCTTTAATCAAAAACGTTAACCTCCAAACAAATTATATTCTCTTCATGACGTATGTCTCACTGGAGGGTGGGACTAAATATCCTCCAAAACTGACTGCAAACAGGCATTCAGATCTGCATCCATATAGTTATCAACACCCAACTTCCTATGATCCAATCAACTGCCAAAAGACGAAATCAAATACCACCCTACATTTTTTTTCATTCCACAGGAAACCTGGGGGTTTTTTTTAAGTCTTATTTTGCATCGCAATTTTTATCAGAGAAATCGCAATTTAATTTTTTCCCCAAATAGTGCAGCTCTAGTTTCTAGTTGATTGCTGGCTCAAATCAAAAGAGTCCAACCCAAAGTCTCTATGATATTCAATTATTTTTTTTTAAATATATTGATCTGGAAACTATTTTTCCAAGTACAATAATTCAGAATTATCATTAAATCACTGCGGAACACAATGAAGCTCCAATATACTAATGTTAGTAATGAAAGTGGGCATAAGAGTAACACTGCTCTAACAAGTCAGCTGAAACACACACACACAATGTGGCAGAAAACAAAACCAGGCGAGCAACATAACATCTTGTACTATTCATAAAATATTTAACAGAAAGCATATAAATGAAAAAAAAAACCTTAATTGTAATAAAAACAATATACTACGCAAAGCATATAGATAAATATAAAAATAAAGTTACAACCATAATTAATTTTTTAAAACATTTTTGCATTTGCTCCCACAGAGCATCAAAAATAGACAAGTTGTGCAAGAACGGTTTGATCCAGCGCATGTGAAGTCACGGTGACCAGAACATGAGAAAGGAACTGAGAAGACAAAAATAGGAAGAGATGTGCACAAAGATATATTGAGGACCACAGGGGCCGTTATGGAGGATGCAGAGTATGAAAGGCATATGGGCCCTTCAGGACGCAAGAGTCGCAAGAGTGACCCAAATTACAAATGGAAATATTGTGAAATTGTTTTTTTTTTATACACAAACACACTTTAACCATTAATAGTGTAGTAGAATAAATTTAAAATCTAAATTATAGAAAGAGATAAGTGAACTCACTGTACCATTACATCAAAATACAGCGTACATGACGCAAAGAATATCGTGAAGAATGAAAAGGAGCACCTAAAAGCAGGTGCTCAAAAGTGGAAATGTAAAAAAAAAAAAAAAAGTAGGGATGAAGACCATGTTCTTTTGTTGCCCTCCTTGGTAGGGTTGCACCAGCCATTCGTAAGTTCTTTCTTAAATTGGAACATGAAGTCCAAACTAGAGGCTTAGTAACTACTAGCTTTGTAACCAACTCTCTACTTTATTCGGTTGGACCATTTATTCTTAAAGCAGAACATAGCTAGTGGGTCATAAGCTTTCTGTAAAGTATCGCATAATATGACATTTACCTTCAATGATCCAATAGCAGCCTTCAAATACGTGAGCAGAAGTTGTTGAAATGCCATGAATTTCAGTTTATCCTTCATTCTAACTTATTTTGCCTCACATATCTAATGGTAAAAATAAGTTTCCATTAAATACAATACTACTTAATCATGAATAGCATAAGTGTTTTTATATGTAAATAACATTCAGACTGTATTTGAAACGAAACTAATAAGGATCAATAAATAAATACTGATACAAAAAAAACATAAGAAATTACATTTATTGAGTATGACTGATTTTATTTGGCATGCACAACAAGGTGATGGCACTGATGCACACAGCGGCATGCTATTTAGGACGGGTTCGTGTTAAAGTTATTATTTCACACAATGTTCTCTCTCTTAAAATGTAAGCGAGTGTAAATGTCAGCATTATCATATATGTCTAAAGAACTGAAGTCTGTCAGGTAAAACAAGAACTTATTAATGCAGTTCAGTCAGTCTGCTATTTCATTTCAACCGTTATTCCTGATTGGAGGCTTCCGTAAATATTTAGTTTATACATAGATTTATGCTTCAATATTTAATAGTGCATAACAGCGTAAGTTGTAACCTGTAACTGCCCATTTACGTCAAAACTAGGCTACGTTGTAACTTACGCACAGCCGGTGCAACCGACCCCTTGGTCATTTAACCCAATGGTTAAAATAGAAGCCCTCTAGTGATAAGGTTTCCATTTGTGTGTTTGTTGCGGTGTTCAGTCACTTTGAAATTTTTGAAATTTACTTATTTCTACTTTATTCCGGAATGTAATGTCTTACTGAAAATAGGAAGGAAATTTGTTGAGTATAAAATTTTTGTAATGATTGGAATGTTTACTCTTGAATAAAAAGACAATGCATGATATTTTTGTGCGAGACTCTTATATGCTATTTGGATTATCAAGTAGCCTTTTGTTTTAAAAAGGCCAATTCACACCGCACTGATAGACAGCAATAGACACTTTGTTGTGTTTTGGCGGATCAGTGTGTTACCCCATTGGGGTCCATTGACGTCTGTCGGAGCTTGTTTTCGCCGATTGAACTTGCTGAATCAGCGTTAGAATGTCTGAGGAGTGACGTGCTGTAATCTGGTGACTGTCGCTACTAGCCTGTGTCTGCTGATGCAGTGTGAATTGGCCTTAAAGGGTAAGTTCACCCAGAAATGAAAATGATGTCATTTATTACTCACCCTCATGTCGTTCTACACCTGTAAGACCTTCGTTCATCTTCGGAAAACAAATTAAGATATTTTTCATAAAATTCGATGGCTCAGTGAGGGCTCTATTGCCAGCAAAACAAATAACGCTTCCAATGCCCAGAAAGCTACTAAAGACATATTTAAAATAGTCCATGAGACTACAGTGGTTCAATCTTAATATTATAAAGTCTTTTATAACGACTTTTCAACAATATCTAGTGATGGCCGATTTCAAAACACTGCTTTGAAGTTTTACAAATCTTTTGCTTCGAATCGGTGGTTCGGATCGCGTATCAAACTGCCAAAGTCACGTGAGCTATTGAAATTTCGAAATACTTATGACGTAACAAAGCTTCGTTTACTGAAATCATGTGACTTTGACATGAAGAACGACATGAGGGTAAGTAATAAATTACATAATTTTCATTTTTGTGTGAACTAACCCTTTAAGAGCACTGAATCTAATTTTTCTATATATATGAATTAATTTATTTTCTTATAAAAATCCTCAAGTCAGATAATCTGAAAGGAGAAGACCTGTAATTCTGTCTTCCATAGCGACCTTCAAACTGTTGAGGACTCTGAGTTTGACAGGACTTGGTAACCTTGTGAAACTGGAAAGTAAACTAAGGATAAGAAAGTTTAGCAGACGTGAAAGAAAGCGGAAGGAAAAGAAATGAAGTAAGAAACAAAACTACACTCCATGCAGAAATGACAAACTATGCCATGAAATTGTTCCGGCTGTGACAGTGAGAGCACACAGAGGCAAGGAAACAACAAGCATACTATCTGACAGAGAACAGCAGGGTAGTTGGAGTAACCAGACGAGAGTATTCAAAGCTTCCCACCTTGCTGGTTCAGCTGCAGTGTGCTCTTGCTCCACTGTGACAGACCCACAATAGCGACCATCTTGGCTCCGAGGCTGGAGCGACGTTTCTTGTTTCCGACCAGGCCTGTGGCATCGGGCCCCGTGCTGCTGGGGCTTTTCTCCAAGCTGTACATGGCCCCACTTATGCTGGAACTGCGAACCACGTTCCGGGCTGCCACTGCACTTATCCCCCCTGGGCTGGGTACATCCACTGAGCTGCTGAGCATCATGGTCCCACACAAGCCTCTAGGCACAGGGCTGGACTGAGGCTGGGAGGAAGACAGTGGGAGAAAAGTTAGGCAGAACAATTCGATTATGAAACAATGTGTTTTTAAAAATCTGGTTTGACATCAGTGACATCAAACGTCAAATCTTAAGATCAAAATTTACTCTGTCTATTTTCAGTGGCTGTGCAAAAACAAACTACAATTTCTTCTCTTCCCTGTCAGTATCCTACGCTGTTGACGTAGTAAACACAGTGCAATGCTTCCGGGTTCTACGTCAGAACGTAGAAAGATGAACGAAGGTTTTACGGGTGTGGAACTACATGAGAATAAGCAATTAATGACAGAATTTTCATTTTTGGGTGAACTAACACTTAAATAACACCCAATACCTAAACTTAACAACTTCCTTACTAACTATTGATAAGCAGTTTATTGAGGCAAAAGTCATAGTTAATAGTTAGTTAATAGAGAGAATTGGACCCTAATCTAAAGTGTAACCCAATTTAAGTTTTTAAACATCTACTAGTAAATGTTGAAATTAACATTAACTGACATTAATAAATGCTGTAGACATATTGTTCATTCTTAGTTCATGTTAACTAATATATAACTATAACTAATGAAACCTTATTGGAAAGTGTTACCAAATTATGTTCATTACCAACTACATAATTTTAAAACATAAAATATAATAAATGTGTTTAAATCAACACTAAGATTTGCATTTCATTTAAATTGGCACACATATTTTTCTCATATGGCTTGGCTCTGTGTATAAGGACATGAAATGCTCTGACTCATGTGTGGAATGATGCTGGCCTGATAAATGATTTAGAACAAGGACTGGGATGACATCTAAAAGTGCGAGGGGAGCTGACAAACAAAATCAGTCTACTCCAAGAGAAAAGGCCATTCCCACAATGCAATGCGACACAGGTTTGTGGCCTTAAGTTCAGTTGCTTGGCGAATTAAGCTGTGAATGACAAAAGTGCAGGCTATCCATGTGCGATCTTCTCTGTGAACAGCCTGCATGTTTGTTTTCTGCGCTCCCATTCTCTTTCTCTCGCTCCCCTTCCCCCTGTTCTCCACTCAGTGCTTTGATCTGCGCTTCCTCATATCAGCTGAAGTGTTTCTGGGTCTGTGGCAGTCGTCCCTCTTGGAAATGAATCAGCCTGCCTCCCTGAGTGATAATAATCATAATTTAGAGCTGGATCTGGACTAACACTCCTTTGAAATGAAAATGAAATGAAAAGAAAGCAGGGTAAGTCTTTATCATAGTAATCAGATTGATTTTGATGCGTGTACATGGAGTCTGTATGGCTGGGAGAGATGAGCGAAGAACAATGGGCTGAAATGTGGCAGCACAGCTGATCAAAGAGACCTGTGGCCCTCAGCTGCTTTGTCCATCATCGTGACCTGAGCTCTAAACTGTGGGCGCTGATAAGTACAGACAGATTAAGAGGGTACCTTTTATCAAACGTCTCACTGCACAGACTGTAGCAAGACATCACCCATGCCGACCCGTGCCTTTCAGACAAAGCGTGACTCTTTTGGGGGTCAACTAGAGGTGATTGAAGTGGGTCCCGTTTATTTACAGTGTCCTGACAGGGCTTAATAGAGCGGGAACTTGTGGGTCGCTGTACTCTCTCAATCACAATTTTTTTTTCACAGACACAATGCCAATGCTGAGGCCAGACCCAATGCCTAATATGGCCCAGTTCCATGTGTTGCCAACAAAGAAAAGGCAGAAAAATAGCCCTTAAACCCCTTAAACCAGGAACAATAATGTCAGAGGTGTAAAGTGTGAAATCACAAAACAAAACTAGATCGCAAAAAGCTATACTGATCCATTAGAATCTCTACTAGAAGTGTATTTTGGGTAAAGCAACCATCTAACTGCAATTACAGGTGCTGGTCATATAATTAGAATATCATCAAAAAGTTCATTTTTTTATTATAAATTATTTTTAAAAATGAAACTTTCATATATTCTAGATTCCCTATATGTAAAGTAAAACATTTCAAAAGTTTTTTTTTTAAATTTTGATGATTAGAGCGTACAGCTCATGAAAGTCCAAAATCCAGTATTTCAAAATATTAGAATATTTCCTAAGATCAATCAAAAAATGGATTTGCAAAACAGAAAAGTTCAAGTTCTTTAAAGTATGTTCTTTTGTGCACTCAATACTTGATCGGCAGGACATATTACAGCAAATGACTTGCTCCTAGCACAAATTACTGCATCAGTGAAGTGTGGCATGGAAGTGATCAGCCTGTGGCACTGCTGAGGCACTATTGAGCCTTCAGATCATCTGTATATTGTTGGATCGACTGTTTCTCATCTTTCTCTTGAAAATATCCCATAGATTCAGGTCAGGCATATTGGCTGGCCAATAAAGCACAGTAATATCATGCTCAGCAAACCACTTGGAAGTGGTTTTTGCACTGTGGGCAGGTGCTAAAGTCCTGCTGGAAAAGGAAATCAGCATCTCCATAAAGCTTGTCAGCAGATGGAAGCATAAAGTGCTCCAAAATCTCCTGGAAGATGGCTGCATTGACTTTGCACTTGATAAAACACAATGGACCAACACCAGCAGACGTCACGGCCCCCCCCCAAATCATTATTGACTTCAGAAACTTCACACTAGACTTCAAGCAGCTTGGATTCTGTGCCTCTCCAGTCTTCCTTCATACTCTGGGACCATGATTTCAACATGAAATGCAAAATTTACTTTTATCTGAAAAGAGGACTTTCGACCACTGTTCACTGTCCAGTTCTTTTTCTCCTTAGCACAGGTAAGATGCTTCTGACGTTGTCTCTGGTTCAGAAGTGGCTTGGTAGTCCTTTTCCTGAAGATGTCTGAGTGTGGTGACTCTTGATGCGCTGACTCCGGCTTCATTCTACTCATTGTGAAGTTCTCCCAAGTGTTTGAATTGGCTTTACTTGACAGTATTCTCAAGCTTGCGGTCATCCCTGTTGCTTGTGCACCTTTGCCTACCCAATTTCTTCCTTCCAGTCAACTTTGCATTTAATATGCTTTGATATACACTCTGTAAACAGCCACCCCATTCAGTAATGACCTTCTGTGACTTACTCTCTTTGTGGAGGGTGTCAATGATTGTCTCCTGGACCATTGCCAAGTCAGCAGTCTTCCGCATTAGTGTGGTTTCAAAGAACAAAAGATACCCGGAATTTATACTGTAGGGATGGTCATTTAATGAAACTCAAATGTAAATATTCTAATATTTTGAGATACTGGATTTTGGACTTTCATGAGCTGTACGCTCTAATCAACAAATTTAAAAAAAAAAAACTTTTGAAATGTTTTACTTTACATGTAGGGAATCTAGAATATATGAAAGTTTCATTTTTTAAAATAATTTACAATAAAAAAATGAACTTTTTCACGATATTCTAATTATATGACCAGCACCTGTAGATGCTATTTACGCTAAGTGAAAATAGCTGTAGATTCTATTTACACTAAGTGAAAATAGCAATATATTCTATTTACACTAAATGACAATAGCAGCATTTTCTTAGCAACATGCTATTTACACTAGGTGTAAATAGCATATTGAATACACCTTCGAGCTTGGCAAAAGGTGGATTCAAACCTGCGTCAATCGCATTAAAAGCCTTTACTCGCTACTGCTGCGCCACTGAAGACCAACCAGAAATTGGTGGGCGGAGCTAATGTAAATAGCATTTGCCAACAAGGGACGCTATTTGCACTTAGTGTAAATAGACACTCTGTTTAAGATAACGTACCACCAACACTACATCTAAACCTACCTGATAGTGTTATCAAAAGCAAATGTGACATAAAAAGCATTCGTAATCATGCCATTTTAGCTTGTTTTTGATCTCTCATCTTTGAGCTCTTTTATCAAGTCATGTTTAACAGGATTTGTACCCAAGGCTTCCGCATCCTAATTACAATTCCATACCAGCTGAGCTACCGAGCAAGAAAAGCAAAACATATGGAGCTGGTTAAGTGATGCAAAGTCCAAAATGCATTTGTTTACAAATCATGCACTTTCGTAAAAAAGTGTTTTGAGATCATAACATAATATTCTGCAAGGAGACGTGACAAGAAGTCTTTATTAATCCATAATCTGAGCCTGTAATCATAACTGTGTATGAAAACAATTAAAAGTGCTTGCTGTTTTGCTGTCTCTAGTGTTCATTTCTGTTGGAAACTGCACTGATATGTACGTATTGGTACGTATTTTGCATTTTGCAAAAATGTTCCCACAGGTAGGCTACGTTTTTCCATGAGATCAGGTCAGCTTGGAATTTAGTTGTTATATAGTTAACTTAACAGCCATAAAGTTGCTGAATTAAGACTTTAAAAACAGGTTTCCAAAACTAGTAGTAAGACTTGTAAACATAGACCATGATGCACCATGTGTATATATGTTTTGTAGCAGCCTAATCAATCAATTCAACTAACTCCCTCACTGAATTGCTCAGTGATTTTTTGGCCAATTGTGAAGTACAGACCTACATTAATCTGACATAAACCATCTTGGAAATGTATTAATGGAAATGGAAATGTTTTAACAATTTTGTAGACTTCAGCAGTCCTTCAGAAGATTCAGAAGTAGATCAACGGTGAAGCAAACACAAAGATGACCCTCTCCAGGCACGTTCAATCATTCTCTCCACAGCAGAGGAGCCCAATTCTCAGAAAAGTGAAGAGGTCGTCATTAGTCACCGGAGAAAACGGGCCGGCCCATCCATCACTGGCCCGTTAACCCACTTCTCTATACAGGAATTTCTTAATTTGGACCTGTGCTCAACACATTATCTCCTTATGGTTCTTTTTATGGGTTGAAGAGATAAGATGAATTATATGACCTCTTTGGGGTGACGTTGACAAAAATCTCAGCCATCTGGGCTCTTTTTGATTTTAAAACCAAGACACTTCTGTCCTCACTGGAGAAACAAATATCATGATTTTTTAAGATGTTTTAGTTAAAGCACTGTTTGGCCATTGAGTCCTTACCAATGGCTTTTCACTGAGCCGTCAGGGTGAGCGTGGAACACATTAGAAACCAATTAATCAAATTACAGTTAATAGAGTTGAAATCATAATTGCTTTTGGCCTTGTCAATTTCTGGGCAATGGATACATGTAATTACTGTTATTAATCAGTCCACTGGATGAGGGAAAAAAATATTTTTTTATTGAAAACAAAGGATACATTTTAAGGTTTGACAGCACAAGGAAGGGTCTTTGGAGCTGTCACCACAACATTTCACGATTACCGCACATTAGAGCTGGCTGATATGATGGTATCATATCACGAGATGGTAGATATATCAATCTGTAGATTCTGCTATACCATTTATACAACAAATATATTGATTATAAGTGGGTAGAAATGTTTTAAATTATTTACACATGAGAGCAACAAAGAAAAATGGAGGAGTGTTAAAATATAGAGGCTGCGTCCGAAACCTTAGGCAGATGACTTGTTGCTTCAATGCCCAATCAGGCAATGACTTTGCAGGTAGTGTTTGCGCACAAAGGTACCTTATGAAACTACAAAATACAAAAAAATGGAAAACGGTGGTCAAAAATGCACATTTACACACAAACTTACTACCACAACTTTTAGACGCTATATATTTATTTTTAGCTCAACTGTCATGGAATCGGACACACAGGATTGTGGGATATCATTGACAGTGAAGGATACATCTGTGCTGCTTTCAAAAATCAATCAGATGAAGTGTATCTGAGTAGACAGGATATTGCATGAGCATTGGATTCAGATGTGCCTTGTTGCCTTCCTTTCTGCAGATGCAGCATTTTCTAGATTTTCGGATGCAGTGAGTCGCAAATAAGTTGAGTTTACATTTGTGGTTGCTAAGCAACACTGCAACTTGCCGTATTCATACAGAATACAATTGTGCAATTGAACATTTGTGCAACTACAAATGTTAATATTTGCTATTTTACAATGGCTTCCACTGATACTCAATCTGAATATATGTCAGGGTTATGTTTAGTTTCACTGTGTTTTGGTTTCGTTTTCCATGCTCTCGTTTTGCCTGTGTTCCCAGTCATTGTTAGTTTCCATAGTTACGCTCGTTACTCATTTATGTGGTTTGCCAGTTTCCTATGTTTTC
This sequence comes from Ctenopharyngodon idella, assembly GCF_019924925.1. Lineage (NCBI taxonomy): Eukaryota > Metazoa > Chordata > Actinopteri > Cypriniformes > Xenocyprididae > Ctenopharyngodon > Ctenopharyngodon idella. Next base: position 140,695 of record NC_067238.1, on the reverse strand, counting down.
CCTTATTTATCCAGAGTGTTAAGAATCTTAAAGACTATTTTTCCAGAGTGTTAAGAATCTTGAAGACTATGCGTGCTGCAGACCACGAGTTACAGAAGACCGAAACAAAATAAAAAAAGGACATACCAACAGTCCACCTGCTCTGCCTGAAGCAGGAGCAACAAACCCTCGAGGACGACACAAGAGACTTTATAGACCTGCCGAGCTTTACACATATGAGTTAACCAAGGTTACATCACCAGCCCCACTCTGGACCCAAAGCCCAGCCAGCTGCCTCCCATGCCCCTCACAGACGAAATGCCAGGATCCACCGCAGACACAGAGCCGAGTCTGCCGCAATGCCAGAGCCACTGTCGCAATGCCAGAGCCACTGTCGCAATGCCATTGCCCCGTAGCCCAAGCCCAACAAAGAGCCTGACCAGGTGCATGAGCCGGCAACATAGTCCGTCCCAGTGGGTGTGCTTGTGGAGAATGAGGGCATGGAGGGAAGCCCCGTCCACACTCCCACCACTGAGGGTGAGCTACATATGGCCTCTGTATTATTTGATGAGGAAATAAAAGAGGGAATTCCACAAAGTCTCCTGTCACCACTGGTCCCGCAAGCTCCAAGTCTCCTGTATCTCACCTTGGCAAATGGATCCCCTTGCTCAACATCCAGCTCCATCGGGTTCCAATTGGCTCCACCTTCCATCCGACTACACCGTCGTCCTCAGTCCCACTGGCTGCACATCAGTCCTCCTGCACCCTGGCTCCACCTCGGCCGCTTGTCACTGCAGCTTCGTCTTGGCCTCCAGGACCTACGGTTTCACCCAGTCTCTGTGTCTCCTTGGCTCTCTCTGGGTCTCCAACTCTCCTGGCTCCACCACTGGTGGTCGGACATCTGACTACACCCCGGCTCCTCCCACTATTGGATCCGCCATGAGCCTTCGTCCTGGCTGTGCTTGGGGTCTTCAGATCTCCTGTCTGCCGACAGAGCACCCACCCACCCTCCTCTGTTGGACTGTTAATAGTAGTTATGGCACAAGGAGTGGGCCTTCCCAGAGGGGGTGTAGCATCAGGGCTATGTTTGTTTAGTTTCATTGCGTTTTGGTTTCATTTTCCCTGTTCTTGTTTTGACTGTGTTCCCAGTCATTGTTAGTTTCCATAGTTACTCGTTAGTTCCACACCTGTTCTTAGTTCTGTTAATTACTCTGAGTGCATTATTTTCTCTGTTTAGTGTTTGGTCTCGTTTACGTTTATGTGGCTTGCTAGTTCCATATGTTTTCCCTTATTGCTCCAGAGTGTTAAGAATCTTGAATAAAGGTTATTTTGCTTTATACTCCATATCATTGTGCGTGCTGCAGACCATGCATTACCATTTAAAGCAGAACAATTAATTATGTTATTTTACATTATTTTAAAAGTATTATTTAATTTTGTTATTTTAGTCTTTGTTTTTGTCTAAAGTGTTATAAAATGTGAGATAGTTCATTTGTTCTGAACAATTACCTTTTGCTTTGCTTTTCCATCAAGTTATAAATAAAAAAGGGGAAAATAATAAAATATTAAAAAAAATGCTATTAATTCATCCGATTATCCATAAACAGTCTTTACCACATGGTTATTTACTATATTAACTATTGGGTTGGATTTCCTGACAAAACTAACTATGTTGTGAAATATAAAAGTGACAGTTACACTTTATTTTGATGGTCCTCTTTAGACATCCTGTTGACTAACATTGACCAACATGCACCTACATCAACTAACTCTCATTAGTGTATTAGCAGACTGTTAGCAGTAGGGTTAGGCTTAGTAGAATAAGTTGATGTGCTTGCAAAGCTACTTATAGTCAGTAGAATGTCTGTTGGGGGCCATCAAAATAAAGTATTGGCAGATATTAAGCAGACAGTCTAACACTCTACTAATACTCTAAAGAGAGTTAGTTGACACGTAGGTGCAGTGTTACTTATAGTCAACTAAATGTCTAAAGGGGACCATCAAAATAAAGTGTTACCAAAATCACAGCATGAAATAAGATTTTGGTAAACTGCCCAGCACTAACAGACATAAAGATTGTTCTACTGCCTCTTTTCCATTGCTGTATATTTTGGCGTAATGGACAGAATTTGTCATTTTGTGTTCCAAGTCACACTTAGCCAGTGATTTCAGGCTAGGTCGCTTCTATATCACACTTGAGGGTGAGAGAAGAGAGAGGCAGAGGATGTGTGAACACCAAATTCAAACACATAGTCCTCTACATGCTGTCTGTAGGGCTTCTATCATTGCACAAGCTATGCTGTGTCACGGCATGAGTAATGCTACAGTCACGCTCACTTACACACACACATACACAAAGCCTGGACTGCAGCAACCCTCAACACTCTCTCAATTAACACACCATTAGTTGTGTGTGTGAGAGAGAATCAAAGGAGTTAGGACTACAAATCTAGATGATACTGATTGCTTGCTAATTCTGTACCAACATTTGAACATATTGAATATGCTAACATGAAATATTACACATTCAATCAAGATGGAAGAGTTCACATCCAGCTTTAGATGAAATTAGCATTAATACAACTACATGTATGTGGAGTGATCATTTGGACCAATGGGATTTCATTGTGCCACCAGTGCAACATGACAGAAGTAAGCGACCAACAAAATCTTGGTCGTCCCTTGTGTTAGTTGTGGTTGCTTAGGTAAAACACTCAGATCAAAATGAAAGAGAGAGCTTTAATCACTTCACGCCTGGTTAGGACACGGTGTTTTGGAAGAGAGGTAGAGAGCAGGAAACAGATAAAAGAGAGGCTGTGAACGTACATTAAATCCACAAGGTCCAGAGATGCAAAGAACAAAAACAGAAAGATTTTCAGGACATTTTGTGAAAATGAAAACCCAATCCCGTCTGTAGCAGCACATGTGCAAATGAGCACACTGAATGGTCCTTCCATGTTTCTTTTCTTGTCCTGTCATCCTACGTTTCTGCTCTCCTCCCTCACTGCTTCCTTTCTTAGCCCTCTTCCAAATCTCTCATTTATTTTTTTTCCACTGTGGTGCTGACACAGTTATTGAACAGAATGGGTAGGAGTTGCATATAAACTGTGTTTTGGCAGCTTTATTTTCTCGGTCTATTATTTTAACCTAACTATTTGTCCTTAATTAACCTATACTTTTTGTAACTTGCATTTCTTTTTATTTCATGTCTGATGTGAGGTATTAAATTCATATAAATCGATAGTTAAAAATGTACCTGTTGCACTCACATCTAGGATAATTTGGAGCGTCTCACGCATGACACGACATTCTAAAAATGCGGCGCTCAAGTTAAAATAAGTTGAACTTTTTAAAAAAACGGATCTGTAGACCTTGCGCTTTTTTTCATTACATTGACCTGTGTCTGCATCCTGTGTGAACCAGCCCGGATTTGAGAAATACAGTGTACTCGGTTATTTCGTGAGAATCTTAGTAAAAGCGATCTTGCGTCTTGTGTTCTCATACTACGTCATCATCAACCTTCGAAGTTCAATTCCAGTACTCAAGAACGCAAGTGAAGAGGACACATGTAGCTGGATGTGTTCTTGATATCGAGGATGCATCGAATGCAGACTTGAGAGAATCGAACCGTTAAAAATCCAAAAAGACGCTGCGGGCACACAACGTACGGAAGCCTGTAAGCTTTAAAGTCCCCATTAATTTTATCCCTTAAAACTCATCTTTGATCACCAAAATTACATATTTAAATGTTTTTTTTTCTGTGAAAAAATGCCTTAATGCCTTAAAATAGCTTGAATGTATACCCTTGCCTCATTTAATATACATGGATCTATGAATATAATAATTAGCCCCGCCTCCACTCACTCGCACAAGCTCAGACAAGATCCCCTGGTCAACTTACTGCAGTAAACGTTGCACAATGGTATCGCTTTTTACAAGGTCGGACACATAACGGTATTTAATATGATTAGCGTTTGGCTGGGATACCTGGGATAACCTTCTTTTGAGACTTGCGCGGTCAGTTATTGATATGCTAAAGCCTGCCGTCATGTTGACGTGATTGGTTACAAGGTAGTTTGTGATGTCAGAAACACCAGTGATTTCAAACCGTGGGTTTGAGACTGTCTTTGGTTTACTGCAGTTTTAAAGAGAAAATACTCAGCAATGGTTATGACTTATGAATTTGCACATGGTTTGTCTTAAAGCATGTTAAAAACACTAGATAGACATATGAACAACATTAACAGGGGGACTTTAAACCTCCCTTTCTCGCTCGCAAATACGTGACGGCTTGTGAAAGTAAACATTTGTTCTTTCGTTTTGCCTTAATTTAATAAAGTGATAAAGGCCTGGAGAAATCCTGCAGTATTTTAATTGGCTTATTAAAAAGAATCTTAACATAGACATAAAGCATAAGTAACATTAAACATTGTTTTCACAAGTACACGTGGTAAAACGATATAAAATACTATGAAAATAATGCCTATAATAATATGAAATAAATGTTTTAATAGGTTATGACATTTGTTTGTGATGCTATATTTATTGTGCACTGGCTGCTACTTATAATATGATGGGGTGGTCAGTTGAGCAACAAGATCGCAGCACATCTTAATTATTACAAAGATGCGTTCTGTGTCCTTGCGTCCTTGCCAGGCTACCTTGAAAGTTCAGTCTTTCAAGGTAGCCTGGCAAGACCGGTCTCCACGAGAATGCAAGCCTGTTTTTTGAGTTCTTGAAATTGAGAAACAGCCCTTGTTTTTATTGCCATCTTGTTTTTTCTATAGCTACCCTTGATAATCTCCATGACAACAAATCACCTTCACCTGTTCCTCATTAGCCCATTGTCATCTAGTGTATTTAAACCCTCAGTTACCTTCTGTTAATTGTTTTGTGTTACCGTTTCATGCTGGTGTTTGTCTCTGATGATTCCTGAAGTTTATTAAATGTTCATCATTCTTCTGTGTCAAGCCCCTCTGTTTGGATTATCACATCAAGTCAGGGTGTGACAATTACAATGTTATGATAGCTTGATTATAAAGTATATTTGGAACTATAGACTGTATAGCTCTGGCTTTGTAAGACTATAGTTTGAATTAATCCATTTTCTTTTTATGACATTGACATTACAGTACAGAATGGCTCTTTCGGCATTATCCTGAATATTGTATAAGCATTTATTTCATGTGTCACTGAATCGAAGAAAGGCTCTCGGGAGCACACGTAAACATCACATCAATTTGATTTTCCTGGCAAGAGTCCATCACATAAAATTCAATTCAACAATTAAAAATGAATTGTTTCATTACAAGCTGTTCACACATTGGCAATAAAAAAACAATTAATACATGAAAATGAATTACTACATTTAGTAATGGTAAATAAAAACCATAATTTATTCACTTTCCTCCCTCATCCTTTTCTTCATCTCATTTTCTCTTTTTGCCTGTTTACGCAGTGAGTGATGAAGTAAATTCTCTCTGTGAGCGTGAACTCTTCAGTTTGGGTAGAGGGTCGGGGAACATGTAAGCGCACAGCTGATTTACACTGATTTACACTTGTCTATCTCTCACACACTCACTTTCACACTCTCTTCTCGCTCTCCATGTTTTAAATAAGACTTTGTACGTCACTGATTATTAAATCCCTCTAAATTCACCCCGAAAATGCATGAGTGAGGAAACGATAGGGGGGTAGAGAGGGATGCGGACAAAAAAAAAAAAAGTGTGGCAGTGCTTAGCATAACGGTTGCAGTCGACCGCAGAGTAGATGCATATTTAATGTGCCCTTTGGTTGTGAGTTTAATCCTAGCATTATGATACTGCAATTATTAGGGAAATATGGGGGCATGTTTATCTTTTACAGTAAGGAAACAAAGACATGATTTGTATTCAGTGGGCACCAAAGCCTTCTACACTCATCATACAGCATCACTGAAGAACCTTCATCATCCATGAAACCTTTTTATTGAAGAAAACGTTCTTTATAGTTGAAAAAGTTTCTTCAGACTATTAAAATGTTCTTCACACTAAGAAAAAAAGAATTGCTCTTTTAAGAACTGTTCACTGAAAGGTTCTTTTGCGAACACAAAATGGTTCTTCTATATGGCATTGCTGTGAAAACCATTTTTGGTTCCCCCAAAGAACCTTTCAGTGAACATTTCTTAAAAGAACCACTGTGAATGTGAATCACATTTTTTATAATCAAGAAACTTTTTTACTTTAAAGAACTATTTGTGAAATCAAAAGGTTCCATTGATGTTAACAGTTCTTCATGGAACCATCAATGCCATTAACGAACCTTTACTTTTAATAGTGTATGTCATTTATAAAAGATGAATTGCCATTATATAATCTCCATTCAATTATCTCTACTAACAGTAACTAATAGTTTATGTCCAAACTGAAGATGCATTAGTCACAAGAACAACGCACTAATTAAATGTCTCAAAAACGTTTGCCAAACATGGACAAGTGCACTCACAGAGATGAGCAGAATTTGAACATCACGGCTCATTGACAAGAACAGAAAGACACTTAACAGGATGGTTGCTAAACACCACAGAAGTACAGCATCAAAAAGTACCACAGAATCTAATCAGCACCTCTTTGAACCAAGCTTCACAAAAACTATAAATCACAGATTTACTGCCATCAGGAGCCCGCTTGTATCCGAGCCCAGTGCACAAATAAGTATAACCTGGTATAAGAAGCACAAAATCTGGGCCCAGGAGCACAGAACAAAAAAGAATGGTTTAGTTTTCATTCAATTTCATCCCAGAGGTTCAGAAAAAGCCAAGGGTTCCTTCAACACTAAATGCTTTTTGCTAGCTGTTATACATGATGCATTATTTATTTGAGTTATTTTCACCTCCTGCGCATATCAAATCATACAAAACATGTGCTGGTACTTGAAAAATGGATTAGAACTACAAAAACATCTCTGACTTCACTAAAAATACCCATAAGAACCATAACGATTCCTAAATTCTTCACCCTCCTGGGTTTGTACATTAGAGCACCACGTAACCGCTAGTAAGCCCATTTACTGGGAAATGCCACGCATTTCTTGATAGAGCCATCCCATTAAACTCAACATCGCCTTTGACCTAACATCAGCATGTAGGCACCAAATAGTCTGGCAGCTGTGAACAGACCTGTAAATCGGATACTTTTACTGCCCTCCCATAGCTCTCTCTCTCTCAAATGGATGATGTACTTAAATCAGTGAAAGGTGTAATCGCCCTTTTCCTACCCTTACTGCCTTCAGACACTTTATGGATTTAACAGTATTGACTCAAACGTATCTCACAGGGATCACTGCTCCAATGATATACATACGGACACAGACAGCTTAAACAACAGCTTGAACTGATTCGCTGTCTATTGACTCTATCGGCGTAAATCAATCACATTTATCAGTTATAAGCTGTGGATGATTGGCCACTGAGGAACAGATTCCTGCTGTAAAATGTCAATGCTGGAATTCTGTTGATCTTTCATAGAAGGAAGCTAATATTTGTACTGATTCAATGTTGTAAATATTTATTTAGAGCATGCCACAATTCCAGTACCTCCATGTAAAACTCTCAAGGATCCTGTTGTCCATAAACATCTATATATAAACATTAAATTGTCTATTTATTAAATAAATTAATGTATTTTACTGGCAGAATGAAGAATAAAAGGTTAGTGCAATGTTTTCAATGCACCATTTAACACAAATTGTTCCTTATTAACCGATATTGGACATATATTATCATATTTTGAATGTAGGATGCAATTTTTCTTCTATAAAGTATTATTTTAAAGCATGCAGTGGAGGCAAATACACCCATAATATCTCATAAAACTTAAATAGGAGATCTAATTCAAACTAAACAGATATGTGCTAAATAATAACTAAAAATAAAAAAGACATGCAGCAAAGGCATAATGTAAATAATAGACCGTAAAGGCAGGAGTAAAATAAATGCAGCAAGAGAGGTTTTGCAATATTCATGCAATGCACAGGAATATCTCTGCTTCTCAAATTCAAAACAAGTTCATTTAAACAAAACATAAACGATTCATGCATAATAGCTGACAATGATGCACTCGTTGCTTTTTAAATGCAGCTTTACCCTAATACTAATAATTCAATGCATCATGTCATCTGCGCTCGCGAATGGATCAAAACACTTACCGGCAAACAGCGAGCAGAAAGAGGCACGGGATCGTTTCAGTCAGTCAGATAATGGTGTGTTTCTGTCGTGTCGTTGCAGATAATGTCATTGTTTGGGTTTGTTTTATGTTCGCGTGCCAGTGTCTGGACGGTTCTTGCATCCACAGAAGAGCGCGACAGAGCAACTGACGAGTGAGCGGCGCGCTGCTGATCCAGCCTCCTCACAGCGAGCGCGTCTCCATGGTTACACACCTGATCCACTGGTCCCTATTGGGGCAGGTGTGTAACCATGGAAACGCGCTAGCGGCGATGAGCCTGGATAAAACTCTAGTCCCCTGGCGCGAGTTACGCAGTATAATCAGAAGCGGTTATTGGGATTCTTAATGAACTTACTTCTCATCAACATCAGCTCATACATCCTGACCAGACACACACAGTTCCAGTACTCGTTTACCATCTTATTTACTCTGGGTTTTATATATTTATTTATTTCGCCAATGGGGAAAAAAAAGAAAGATACTAACGGTTTGGCCTGGCTCACAGTCTTATGTGGCCCGGTCCCAAATAGCACACTCATATACTTGCGGTTTGTCTTTTAAGTCCACCAGACCGTAGGCCGGGGCTGCATCTGAAATCGCATACTTTCCTACTATATAGTACAGGCGAAAAACAGTATGTGACCAAAGAAGTATGTACGAGTTCACAAGACTCATAAAAGAGTAGGCAACAAGTACCCGAATTACCCACTTTTTCCGGCAAGATTCTTAAGTGTACATACGATAGACACTTTACTATCCCATGAGGCCACGGGAAAGGATTTGTGAATGGCAGTGAAGCAATGCAACTGACGCTGGTAGGTCACATGATAATGACAACATGGCAAATGTAGTGTGTCAAGATTACATTCAGGACCCATTTACACTAGTGTGTTTTCGTTTTAAAACGACGTTTTAAAATGAAAACGATCCTCGTCTGGACTGGCGTTTCAGAAACAATCTCCGTCTACACTACACAGCCGACAATGCTAAAAATGCTAAATGCTAATGCTAAAAATGACAAGCAAAGATTGAAGTTCAGTCTCAATGTCATTGTTTACACGGTCGTCAAAGATACGCAGAGCTAATGTGGGCAGCCATGTCATCATTTTCAAAAGTCTCTGTTTTGGTCCCTTTATACTGAAATGCAACCCCGGTGTTTTCAAAATAAAACGGGGTCTGCAGCGTTTTCGAAAGTCTCCGTATCTGAGGTTTGAAAACGCCGACGTAGTGTAAATGACAGGCGTAACTGTAGCAAAACTTATGAGTTTTAAAACGAAAAAGCACTAGTGCAAACAGGGCCTAAAACGGGCTCTGCAGCGTTTTCGAAATTAAGTCTCCATTTTTGAGGTTTGAAAATGCTGGCATAGTGTAAATGACAGGTATAACCGTAGCAAAACGTATGAGTTTTAAAACGAAAACGCACTAGTGTAAACAGGGCCTCATACTACACACATTCATACTATATAGAACATACTTTTTTTAGCAGTCGTGAAGTGATTACTTATTAAAAATAAGTAGTAATTACTTATTAAAAATAAGTACCTACTCAAGAGAGTATGCGATTTTGGACGCAGGTTGTCCCATTTGTCATTTGTTTAGGTTTCCGTTTTAGGTTTAGGTGCGAAGTGCACTTTTGCTGATCCTGTAGTGAAGCAACAGTCAAAGCGGCATTACGTCACGAAAGTGTGGACTCAGAGGAAGGTTCCATTTATCCATCTATTAAAATGGTCACATGACATTTCATTTATTACAGATTTTTTTTTAAATTTGTAATAAAGTTACATTTTTTAATAAAGTTGTAATTTCTAATATTTTGCTGTATCCCACATTTTCATTACTTGAAATACAATAAACATTAACTGAAATAAATATAAAACCTACATATGTAAAAAAAAAAAAAAAAAAAAACAAACAAACAAAAAAACTTAAACTTAAATTTGTTTTATTTTAGCTAGTTGCCAAGGCAACATTTCTAATTTTCGTTTAGTTTAAGTTGAAGTACTAAAATAACTCAAAAAACAAACTAAAACTTAATTAAAACTAGACATAAAAAAAAAAAGTAATAAAAATTACAAATATACACAACAAAATTACCAAAAATTTGAACTAAAAGACAGAAAATATGTGTAAAAATAATAGTAAATTAGATTAAATAACTAAGATAATTCAAGATCAACCATTCAACCCTGTTTCCCAAGTTGTTGTACTAATTTACACTAAATCATTTTATTACTTATTATTTATTGGAATGTAATTTGAATGTTAATTTATGTGTTTAAGATCATGAGAGAAACATTCTTATATTTACATTGAGTTCAAATCCTTATCTGGAGTGCTCTCTCTGTGCACAATGCAGTGTGGGTTATGTCATGATGCTACTACACAATTGGATTAAGAGGTTTATAGATTATGAAGATCCAAATGGGCTGACAAGGCAGTGATAGTCACCTGGAAAGTGAGTACTATTGGATTAATGGTGGCCCAGACACTAACCTGCCAGAGTGAATTAAAGCAACAGCCTCTCTGCAGAGGTTCAGCCATGTTTGTCTTTGCTCCTGGACATGAGTAATCATTGCTGATGCTGGTGTTATCTCTGTGGAGAGGGCTATGAGTGGGGAACAATTCCTAATGTTGATCCTGCCAGGCTGAGGTCACGTATATTGACCTCACACACCCACTTATTAACCACTACTCTGGCTTTTATACAGTTTTTTATTCTGTATTATCTTTGTGAATGCCGGGAAAAACAATAAATCCAAATATCAGAAAGATAGATATGGCATAAGAATGCTCTTTGTAAGCAAGCTTCTTCCCAGCACAACTGTTATCCAGGAATACATGTTGCAAAATCCAAGACAAACGGGGAAACTTTGTGACCCTGAACATGAGAAATAGTTTAGGTATTAGACTACCAGTCTAATTGTTTTACCAGCAGTAGGTCAACATTGAGGAAAATAAGTATTTTAAAGGACCCTAAACATTAAAACGCATTTTTATGAAGCGGTAGTTTAAGAAACATTCTAGAAATTCCACAACTACATTTTATATTATTATAATTAGCATGTGCTGTGAGAATAGTCGTGGAGATATCCAGATTTATTCGCATGTTTAATATAAGCAGAAGAATAGAACATTGAGAATAAACATTTTTTAGCGTGACTTTTGCATACTGTGCTGTATTAATGATCCCTGATGTGGTCTTACCAGAATACCAGTCACAGGTCTGTTTATGGAAATAGGATTAGGTAGGAAACAGTTATCATTTCCTTGTTGCAGACCCTCTTTAAAGGGGGGCATCTGGTTGAATCATGATGAAATTCATGTTATAATTGTGCAGCTGCGTGGTTTTACAATGTACTTGTACTCATCTTCATAATGGCTCTGTTTTGTTGTTGATAAATCAGAAAGCTGTGAACAAAAGTTTTTGTTTGTTTTGTTTTTAAGGGATATCTGTTATGAGGAATCAGAATGATGTAAACAAAGGTGTTTTTTGTTTTTGATCAATCAGAATGCTGTGAACAAATGTTTTTGTTTTGCTTTTGATTAAACAGTATAAAATTTTTTTTTGCTTTGCTTGAATTGGCTTTGTTTTTTTGTTTTGTTTTAGAAATCTGTTATGAGAAATCAGAATGATGTAAACAAAAGCATTTTTGTTTTGTTTTGTTTTGTTGTTTTGTTTTGACTCTGCTCTGCTTGGGATTCTTTTCATTTTGTTTTTAAGAGCTTTTAAGATAACTGGTATCAAAATCAGTTATGAGATAATTAAAAAAACCCTTGTGGTCTTGTTAGAGTCATACTTGCTCTTTAATAACAGAATCTTTGTACAGCACACATTAAAACACCAAACATAATGTTTCAATAACCACAACTGTGACAGCCTAATGTCTAATTAAGGTCATGTTTTTGCATCATAATGTTTTTGTTTTTGCATGTTGAAAGCACTCCAGATTAAATAAAGACTGCAATGCATCAGGCAGTCAAATAAAACCTTCCAGGCAAAACTCTTTGGAAATCTTGTAACATGATTCAAAATTAGGTCAAATGTCTGCAGTGACTGCATTCTGAAAGTCTAACAGTGTTTTGCACCCTCATTAAATGAATGTTACACACTATTTTATACTGATGATTGACTATGCTGTAGGCAAACGCTTTAGAGAGACACACAGCGTTTGCTGGTACGACTTATGACGATGTAGTTTGTTAGTGGTGAATGTTGCTGAATAGACCTGACTGTAGCATCTGCAGCATAAACGTAAGGTCAGCTAAATTTCACCCCCATTCAGCAGCAGTTCATCTTAAGCTGCAGTACAACAGTAAGAAATCTGAGCCAGACACCACATATACCTCCTACACACAATCAATACAGCAATTATAAGATGACAGGACCAGATTCAATATACACTAACACAGCATCTTTGTTAACAATCTCCCTGAACTGATTCAGCACCCTGCTCATCACAGCCAAAGCATCTCTGTCATCGTGGTCCATCTGGTTTTCATGAAACAGCGCCCTCTGCTGTTCATACGCCATTATGAGTGAGCTTACCTGTTTGTGTTCAAATTATTGTTCGGGAAAATAGCTTTAATCTTTATACATTCCTATTCTTCTTACTGTTTTATTATTATTTATGTTTGTTTTTTTTTACTTTGACTTAGATTCATCTCTGTTCTCACAACTGCATTAGGTTCATCCATTCAGTTCTTTTTAATCATGGCCATTCTATTAGTTTCAGATGAAGCTTTTTACTTAAAACTCTGCCTAAAAGACCAGCATCTCAGTGTCTTCTCTTCACTGTTGTTGCGGATTAAGTTGTTGTTTATTGTGTTGTTCAGTACAATTAAAGAACCTGATCTTCTTGTCCTCATGTTGTTGTGCATCTGTGCTGTCCATTTGTCTCTCTGTCCTGATTAGTTTCAGTTTGCTGTCTTCTTTCAAGGCAGCTTTTAAACTTTTTGGCCATTTTTGAAACCAAAATTCATAAAATACATTGTTACACTGTAATGTGATTGTATTGCAATTGTTTTCAGCTGTAATAATAATAATATCAAAAGTGTCTTGTTTCAAATTTATGATTGGATCATTATGCAGTGATTATTATGTTTTACTGTGTTATATGTTTGGCAACAGTTCTTCTAACCCTAACTGATGGAGTGTGTAGCCTTTAATTTCTTAAACAACCATGTAGGAAGACACATCATGGCCATATTCCAGGATGACAAGATTCAAGATTCATCAGGCTCAAACTGTGAAAGAATGGTTGGGAGCATGAAGAATAATTTTCACACATGGCACCTCTGAGTCCAAACCTTAAATTCATTGAAAGTCTTTGGGATGTGCTGGAGTAGACTTTACAGAGTGCTTGACTCTTGCATTGTCAATACAAGATCTTGACCAAAAAATGATGTACCTCTTGATGGAAATAACATCACAACATTTATTTCCATCAAAAGGTGGAATCTTAACATTGTCATTCTGGAATATGGCCATGATGTGTCTTCCTACATGGTTGTTTAAGAAATGAAAAGCTACACACTCCATCAATTAGGGTTAGAAGAACTGTTGCCAAGAAAATAACATAGAAACATAATAATCACTGCAATAATTATCCAGTCATAGACTCTTAAGCATTTGCCTATTTAAATCCAGCTTTTTTTTCTTTTCTTTTTTTTTTGGCCGGGAATTGTGTTTTTCTGGAAACCATGATAGGATTCTTTGATAAAGAGAAAGTTCAAAACAACAGCATTTATTTAAAATAGAAAACTTTTGTAACATTATAAATGTCTTCACTGCAGTGGTGTAAAGTATTTGAGTAAATGTAATTAGTTACTGTTAAGCATCTTTTTGGTTACTTTTTAGTTTTACTGAGTATCAAAGACATTAGCAACTTTTACTCTCTATTTGACTACATTTTTGAATAAGTAGGCCTATATTTACTCCAATACATTTGTAATGAGTAATGCGTTTTGCGTAGAACCTAACTTTTTCTGCAGCAGTTTATTTCTGCTACAAAAGAAGTGATACCGCCATCTACATGGCATTAAAAGTACTATACCTTGTGAGTTTTGCCCTTACCCAAACTTGTGATTGCTCTCCTCACAAATCAACTGTTTCTTGTTTTTTCATTGGCGTGTTGAGGACTAGTGCATTTTTGAGCCTACATTCTGTGTAAAATTCTTAAGCACTGTTAAAATCGGATACTCTAATATAGGAGGGTTTTTTTCACTGTAAGTTATCTGTACTTTTATTCAAGTATGGTTTTCAGATACTCTTTACACCTCTGCTTTACTGTCACTTTTGATCAATTTAATGCAGCCTTGACATTAGCATATATATATATATATATATATATATATATATATATATATACACAGGTGATGGTCATATAATTAGAATATCATCAAAAAGTTGATTTATTTCACTAATTCCATTCAAAAAGTGAAACTTCTATATTATATTCATTCATTACACACAGACTGATATATTTCAAATGTATATTTCTTTTAATTTTGATGATTATAACTGACAACTAAGGAAAATCCCAAATTCAGTATCTCAGAAAATTAGAATATTGTGAAAAGGTTCAATATTGAAGACACCTGGTGCCACACTCTAATCAGCTAATTAACTCAAAACACCTGCAAAGGCCTTTAAATGGTCTCTCAGTCTAGTTCTGTAGGCTACACAATCATGGGGAAGACTGCTGACTTGACAGTTGTCCAAAAGACGACCATTGACACCTTGCACAAGGAGGGCAAGACACAAAAGGTCATTGCAAAAGAGGCTGGCTGTTCACAGAGCTCTGTGTCCAAGCACATTAATAGAGAGGCGAAGGGAAGGAAAAGATGTGGTAGAAAAAAGTGTACAAGCAATAGGGATAACCGCACCCTGGAGAGGATTGTGAAAAAAAAACCCATTCAAAAATGTGGGGGAGATTTGCAAAGAGTGGACTGCAGCTGGAGTCAGTGCTTCAAGAACCACTACGCACAGATGTATGCAAGACATGGGTTTCAGCTGTCGCATTCCTTGTGTCAAGCCACTCTTGAACAACAGACAGCGTCTCGCCTGGGCTAAAGACAAAAAGGACTGGACTGCTGCTGAGTGGTCCAAAGTTATGTTCTCTGATGAAAGTAAATTTTTCATTTCCTTTGGAAATCAGGGTCCCAGAGTCTGGAGGAAGAGAGGAGAGGCACACAATCCACGTTGCTTGAGGTCCAGTGTAAAGTTTCCACAGTCAGTGAGGGTTTGGGGTGCCATGTCATCTGCTGGTGTTGGTCCACTGTGTTTTCTGAGGTCCAAGGTCAACGCAGCCGTATACCAGGAAGTTTTAGAGCACTTCATGCTTCCTGCTGCTGACCAACTTTATGGAGATGCAGATTTCATTTTCCAACAGGACTTGGCACCTGCACACAGTGCCAAAGCTAC
This sequence comes from Ctenopharyngodon idella, assembly GCF_019924925.1. Classification (NCBI taxonomy): domain Eukaryota; kingdom Metazoa; phylum Chordata; class Actinopteri; order Cypriniformes; family Xenocyprididae; genus Ctenopharyngodon; species Ctenopharyngodon idella. The sequence goes on along the minus strand of NC_067238.1, from coordinate 125,092 downwards.
CAGTACCTGGTTTAAGGACCATGGTATCCCTGTTCTTAATTGGCCAGCAAACTCACCTGACCTTAACCCCATAGAAAATCTATGGGGTATTGTGAAGAGGAAGAGGCGATATGCCAGACCCAACAATGCAGAAGAGCTGAAGGCTACTATCAGAGCAACCTGGGCTCTTATAACGCCTGAGCAGTGCCACAGACTGATCGACTCCATGCCACGCCGCATTGCTGCAGTAATTCAGGCAAAAGGAGCCCCAACTAAGTATTGAGTGCTGTACATGCTCATACTTTTCATGTTCATACTTTTCAGTTGGCCAAGATTTCTAAAAATCCTTTCTTTGCATTGGTCTTAAGTAATATTCTAATTTTCTGAGATACTGAATTTGGGATTTTCCTTAGTTGTCAGTTATAATCATCAAAATTAAAAGAAATAAACATTTGAAATATATTAGTCTATGTAATGAATGAATAATAATATAGAAGTTGTGAAATAAATCAACTTTTTGATGATATTCTAATTATATGACCAGCACCTATATATATATATATATATATATATATATATATATATATGGTCTATGACTGTAATTGAAGTCCACTTTTGTACTAGATGTACTAGATTTTGTACTTTTGTAAAAGCTTGTACTGGTCTACTTTTGTACAAGCTTTTACAAAACCTTATAATGTAAAACTATCATTCAATCGCCAACAATATATCTGATCAGTTTGTTCTCATTACAGACTGTGCCCTTGACGTAGTCAGCAAGAGCTTCTGTCATGCAGAGTTATGTCTGCAAGTGTCCTCTAAAGTCAAACAGGCCCAGAAGCTGTGAATAATTTGTCTTGCAGAGAAGGTGAGACGTGTGCCTTTGAAAGCCCTCAGGGCTTGTATATAGAGACTGAATCCTGACAGCTGAACTTCCTCAACCCTTTTCATCAGTCCTGACATGCAACTCTCCCACGGTTTTACCTTTCAAGACCTGGAAATGGTTTAGAGCTCTATAATGCCTACTTAAAGGGATAGTTAACTCAAAAATTAAATTTCTGTCATCATTTACTGACCCTCGTGTTGCTCCAAGCATTTTGATACTTTATATAACATTCATAGTCTTTTGAAGTTAAAAGTTTCAGTGAATAATGAGCTATATTTTTTTATCACTTCAAGCAACTTAGAATACACTCTCAAAACCTTTCTATTGCATTCTTTATGGGGGGCTGTTTATGTAATGTAAGCAAACGGCTGGAGCTATTTGGGCTCTATACAAGACACTGAGACAGGCGCTGTCTATATCGTGTGAGTGGCTAAAGTGCTTTGACTGGAACACTTTGTGCTTATACAAGACAGAACACCACTGATGGTCTATTTACACCGTGAGCATGTTCAGAGAGCGGGGGGCATGCAGGACCTTTACCAGGCTGCCAGCATATGAACCTCTTGCTCTTATCTTCGCACTTGGCTCGCAGCTCTACTACCATGAGGAGAGCATGAGAAGCCAGGGTTGTTACATGAAGAATTGATGTAGCCTGCTAAAATGGGTGGGGTTGGCTACCTATATTGGCCACAAAAATGCCAGATCTCGTCAGAATCTTTCTCCTTCAGCACGAAGATTATCTCGCTGCTCCGAAGAAGACTGAAGCCTCTCTACACGCCTCTTCTCGCCGTTGACGAGCCTCGCAGCAGATTGCTCTGCAAGCAAGCTGACTCAGCGGCGTTCTGCAAGCATCTGCCTGAACAGCGTTCTGCAAGCAAGCTGCCTGAACAGCGCTCTGCAAGCAAGCTGACTGAAACAGCGCTCTGCAAGCAAACTGACCAAGTGTTATCGCCGGATGGCCGCAGGGGAATATACAAAAGAGCAAATTTTAGAGCAAATTTCTGTGACATTGTAGCAAACATTGCACCGTGAATGCGGCTCGTGCAGGGCTCACCTGCCCGCTCTGGATAAGCACCCTGAGTGCGCCTCTTGCCTGGGCCGCGCCCACGCTGAGGCGGCGCTTCTGGATTCCAGCTGCCTGCACTGCGAGAAGCTGAACCTGGCCACACTGTGTGCCCGGATCATGCTTTTCGGCGCCCGCCACTTCTACTTTTCCTTCCCCTCTAGAGCAGAGGCGAAAGAAGAAACGAAACCACCCAGCTGAGCAGTGACACGGAAACAAGCCCATGTCAGCCCAGTGCCCGCATGCCTCGCTCTCCCCTCCCTTTGAGTACCCTGTGTTCTTCACCCGCAAAGATCAACGACCCTCTTCTGGCGCGAGTGGCATGATCTCATTCGGCGGATCTGAGGAAGAACTGGACTCGATGTCTCTGGCCGCCTCTGAATGTGAAGAGTGGGTGAACCCCAGTGATGACTACGTCCCTCTGCCACCTAAGCAGAGTGATGATGCATGGCCTTGTATGGACTCTGAGCTTTTGCGAGTCCTCACTAAAGCTGTCGAAAAGCTCGGCTTGAACTGGTCGGCCCCAGAAGAGCCCACCCACAGCCGACTCGACAAATGGTTCCTGCAGCCGGGGCTCTACCAGCGCCCAGCCCTATTCTTCCCAAGGGTCCATCAGGAACTCACTAAGACGTGGTGTGCCCCCTACTTAGCATGCGTCTACTCTTCTTCTTCAGCCGTTCTCTCCACAGTTGATGGCACCGAAGAAAATGGCTACACGAAGCTCCCCCCAGTGGAAGAAGCTGTAGCTGCGCATCTCTGTCTGCCCACAGCTATCGGCTGGAAGACTAAAGCCTCACACCCTTCCAAGCCCTGGACAGGACAGGCAGATCAGTGCTACACACCACCATGGCGATTCTCCAAGTTTACCAGGCCGAATTTCTCCATCGTATGGACTAAGGCTGAATGATTTATTGCAAGATACAAAAGATATCATTGAAATCGCGCTTAAATGCGATTCTTAGTGTGATTATGAAATCGCAAAGGCTGCACTTGTTTTTTTTTTTATGCGCAGCTTGTCAATGCAGTATGGCTCCAAATGCTAATCCATTTGAAAGCACTGCGAGTTTGAGTCACTTATAATGTACATACAAAAAGCAACACACATCTAACATCTTTCCAGACATGAGAAGCATTTATTAACATTTTGTCCAACAAAAGACATTTAATAACATGTTTTTACTCCAAACTCACTTCATAACGACAGTTGAGGATCCTTCCGTGAGATGATGTGTCTTCTTACACAGAATAAGGCAGTCGTGTGATTATTAGTCATGTTTAATCAATCAAAACGTTTCAATCGTCTGTTTATTCAGCTACAGCGACACGTGTTATCTACTTCTGCAGCAGGGCATATTTGGAGTTTCTGCGCAAGAGCACCCCCTGGCTTTCAGATGGAGAAGCATTTACTACTGATCACAGAGCTGTACAGCTCTAACAAGCTGCGCATAAAATAATCGCAGCCTTTGCCAAATCACGTGCGATAAAATTTGTGATAAATTGCGATATATTGTGCAGCCCTAGTATGGAGGAGTCTGGACCTGAACTGGCTATGTTTAAAGAGCTGCGCAACGGATTTGGCTCAGTCTCACTGAGATTAAGGATGCTGACAGGACAGCATTCCCCTGTTTCCTCATTAGGCTTATTCGGTTCCGCAGTAGATGGCTTCGCAGAACGTTACATCGAGGCCCAGAAGTCATCGCAGGCTTTTTGTCACTTCTTGCCTACAACAGCCAGCTCCACTACTGCCTCTAGTCACACCAAGACAGCCCCGCTGACCCAACAGCGACCCAGGCCAGCTTCAGTGCCTGTCCAGTTGAAAGTGGAGCCAGAAAATCAAGCCATTCCACCACCTGGCAAAACGCTACCCTTTCCCGTGTCCCCACGGCTTTTTTACAGCCGCTATTTCCTCGTCCCCAAGAAGGATGGCGGCCTCAGGCCCATCCTTGATCTCAGATGTCTGAATTGCGCCCTCATGAGATGGATATAAACCAATCCCCGGGGCGAATTTGTTTGATAGCCAGCATTCTGAAGAGCGTTCTTGAGATTCACGTTAGAGGGGGTGGCATACCAATATACAGTCCTTCCATTCTGACTCTCTCTAGCTCCGTGTACCTTCATGAAGTGTGTAGATGAGGCATTCTCAACTATCTCGATGATTGGCTACTTATAGCCCAATCGGAACAGGAGCTGTGCACCCACAGATCCCTGTTCCTCAGTCATCTAGAAGATTGGGTTTCAGGGTGAACTTTGGCAAGGGCTCACTGCTCCCCAGCAGTGTTCCTGGGGGCAATCTTAGACTCAGCCCGAATGAAGGCTTGGCTCTCCCAAGAGTGTGCCTTAAAAATCAGGAGCATGGCTTCCTCATTCAAAGTGGGGTCCTTACACTCCCTCAGGAGGTTTCAGACGCTCCTAGGCTTCCTCAGTTATTGTTTGTCACGTATAGTTTTGGGTTTTGTTTTCATGTTCATGTTTTCATGTCTTTTATTTTGTAGTTTGTTTCATGTTGCTTGTTTGTGCCATGCTTCCCTTGCTCCTCATGTTCTCCCTTAGTCTATGTGTCATGTTCTGATTGGTTGTTTATGGTCATGTGGTTTTCAGTTCTGTTCTGTCATTGGTTCCCTTGTTCCTTGTGTCACTTCCCCATTGGTTGCCATAGTCATGTGTTCACTAAGTTCATGTATTTAAGCCATTGTCTTCCCCATGTTACTTGGTCGTGTATTGTTATTGTAACCCTGCTGTCGGTGAGTCTTATGGTCAAGTCTGTTCAAGGTCAAGTCTGCTCATGTTCATGTCAACTGGTTGCTTGGTTTGTTTGTTCACTCTGATACAATAAACTGCACTTGGGTTCATCATCTCGCCTTCAGTCTGGACTAATCGTTACATTCTTCTTGGCCTGCTCCACATGCGGCCACTCCAGATCTGGTTGAAAGGCCTTGTCCCACCCCATGCGTGGCACACAGACCGACATACTTTCAAGGTGGGTCAAAGCCCTGGTTCCTTGGAAATCGCCCCGTTTTTACTAAAACAGGGTGTCACTGGACTCAGTTGCCAGGAGGAAAGTAGTCATGACATATGCCTCCAAGACAGGCTGGGACGCCCTGAGCGATGGCAGGATAGCCTTCAGCTCATGGACGACCCCTCTGTCGAATTGGCACATCAACCACCTGGAAATGATGGCGGTAATTCTAGCCTTCAAGAAGTTCCAGACGGAACTCAGGGATCAGGCTGGTGAGCCATCTTCTCCTATGGGCACAGAGGAACCTTCACTCAGTGAGGGCAGTTCACATGCCGGGATCCTCGAACGAGGGAGCAGAGCAGCATGGTGTCACGCGGCAGACCTCCCCCGGGCGGTCAAAGACTTCCACTGACAAATTTACTTTTCGAAAGAAATGGACGCACTGGCTCTGAAGTGGTCATGTCGGTGCCTTTATGCCTTCCCTCCTGTATCCCTGCTCCCGCAGGTCATCAGTCGGATACGGGAAGAAGCATGTGCTGTTCTTTGAGTGGCACCATGCTGGCAGAACCAGCCATGGTTCCCAGAATTAGTTTAGCTACTGTCAGCAGCTCCATGGCCCATACCACTGAGGAGAGACCTTCTCTCCCATGTGGGAGGGACAATCTGGCACCCCCAACCAGAGTTGCGGGACCTGCATATTTAGCCCCTCAATAGAAGCCTTCAGGCCTTTCCCAGGAAGTCATGAGAACAATCTCAGAGGCAAGGGCCCCTTCAACATGGTACCTTTACTCTCAGGAATGGTCCATTTTCTCAAGCTGATGCCTAGCTTGGAAAATAGAACCCGCTGAATGCGATACAGTGTCAGTTCTCACGTTCTGGCAGGAGATGCTGGACAGTGGGTGAGCCCCCTCCATACTCAAAGTTTATGTGGTGGCCATCACGAAAAATCACGCCCCAATAGCCGGCAAATCGATCGGGAATCCCTGGCTTGGGACCTTTCCACATTCCTTTGGGCACTTTGAGGCCCTCCCAATGACCTATTATCCACTCAAGTCCAGTCCCTCTTGCTTAAGACTGGCCTCTTGCTGGCTTAAGCATCAGTCAAGGGAGTTGGAGATTTGCAAGCTCTGTCTGTGGATCCTTCCTGCCTTGAGTTCAGTCCTAACGACAGTAAGGTGGTCCTTTAGCCAAGGAACGCAGGTGATAGCACTGTCAGCTCTTCCGCTTGCGGAGAACGAGCAGGCACCTCACCCACTCTGTCCCGTCAGGGCCCTTAGAGAGTATAATGAGTGCTCTGGCCAGTATCGGCAGTCGGAGCAGCTGTTTGTCTGCTTCAGCGGCCGCACTAAAGGGCTGCCAGTTTCGAAGGGTGTACTTACACTAGGCGATCTGAACTGTTCCCAAGCGTGTTTGACCCCCAAAGTCTGGTTCGCTTGACTAGTGTGATCGCTCTGTACCATGCCAGGGACAATCGCGCCAGGGCATGGTACAAGGCAACCGTGCCCAGTGTGAGTACACCCTTAGATGTGAGGGCCCACTCTACCAGAGGGATGGCCTCCTCTTGGGCATGGTCCAGCGGTGTCTCTATTGTGGACATATGTATTTGCATGAACATTCTTCAAACCTTCTCCTTTTGTGTTTCACAGAAGAAAGTAAAGTTTCATAATGACATGAAGTCACATTTAAGACAATGGAGAAATATAAAACTATTGATTTAAAGATTTTGATTATGCACATAAAAAAAAACATTTTATGTTTATTTCATAATATGCAGATATATAGAAACATTCAAGTAGTTTAAGAGGGAGACTCACTCTTTTACATCGTTCACGATGATTCAACTCTCCGCAACTCTGATTTGTTGAATTTTCTTTACAGCATCATGGGTAATGTAGTTTTTCACCAGCAATTCCGCTATTAAAATATAATTTGAAATAATGCAAGTTGATGGATTCAACAGAAGCATATAATGTCATAGCTCACAACAGGTCTGTCTTTAAAGGTTTATATAAGTTGTCATTAAAAATCAATTTTTTCTATGAAGAAAATTAAAGGATTTTTTTACTCCCAGAACCAACTGTTGCACTCTATTGACAATAGACCTTTTTTAACTATACCTTTCAGGCATGTTTTTGTATTTCAAAAGGTTCCCAAAAAACTATTTTGCTTCATATGAAATTTTCTTTTGGACTACAAAAAGAAGCATAAACTAGAAGCAGTAACTGACTATCTAAGGAAAAATAGTGAGGAGACTGGATTTTAATTCTAATGATTATTTTATTTAATTAAGACACAAGATTCCTATTATTGAAATAAAGAAACAATTAGCCACTTAAGGCTAAAAGTTGAAGAAAGTGTAAATTGTGGCTTTTGATACTGTCATTTGTACACAGACACAGACAGCGGGCCTACTGTATAACCTTATGCAAGCTCAGCAGCCTGTGCCAAGCACTATGGCAAGACCACAGGAAAACAATCAAAGCTAAAAAGCTTTAAAAATCATTTTCTTGACATTAGAATTGGCTACAGGCAAAGAGTAATTGCGATGTGGGTGAAGTGCTTCCAAAACAGTTGTTGATTAGAAACAGTTTTCTTCCTTTGTCCTCGGTCAATATTTTTCTCCCTCAAAACAAATGATGCCCTCCATCCACCTCCATTCACACACGTATCTGGTTTGTACAGTCACAACAACAAAATGGTTTATTGCCATTGTGTGTAAACAGACAGCAGGTCAGCCTGACATATTGACCTGATCTACAAACACATTTCCCAGGCCAGCAATGTGCTTTTAAACTGCCAGTGCTGGTTTTAATAGCAGTCGATGGCTTTATCAACAGGCTGTGTGCTAATTTGGCTCCAGAATTAGACATGTATGGAATGGAGAAGAAATGATGCACAATTCAAGCATTTAAAAACAAAACTGCATTATTGCAAACCCTTCACTTACCAAAATGAGTTTAATATTTTTATAAACTACTTGGTCTATTGATATAAGGTGCAGCATAAAAGGTTGCATTGTTACTTTTAAAGCCTTTTGTATTGATCATGTAATATTATGTGGGTTGTCAATGGTTGATCTTATGAGATGGATAAATTGATATGCTTCTATTGATTGCAACAGCACAATAAAATATTGTTTGACCTTGGTTCATATAAAAATTCTGTTTTGAGACAAGTAAACCCTTTACTGACAAACCATGCTTGCCTGTCACTTGTTCCTGGACAAAAAGCTGATTATTATTCATAATCGGTGAAAATCAATTCTGACAATGCTTATGTTGTCAGAACAGCCAACATATGTATAAATGTACGGTAAAGTGAATGGATAGATGCTCTTGAAAAACCTTTTTTTTTTTTTTTTTTGGACAAAACATTTGGGTAGAGACTGATTTAAAATATTTGAGGCTTGGTATTCCATGACTGAAATGTATCCTGCTTGTATAAAGCTGAGCTTTTAGGTGAATCTCATGAAACCAGACAATTTTATATTTTTCTTCAAGAAATCAAAAGGAAAAAATTGCTTAAATAAAATGAAGATTGGTTTTAGGTCCATTAAGATAGTTTGCATTGTGACATTTTTGAGAAGTAAGCTCATTTATCCTCAAATTTTCATTACCGTAATGTGGAAAAAAAGTTATTTTCATAAATGTGTGTTTTTTTTTTTTTTTTAATCATGTATTTATACATTGTTTATTTCATGCATTTGCGTGAAATTACGCTTATTTTAATGAAAAGGATGAATTAATACAATTTCATACAATTATGATCATGAAAATGATGTTGTCATTAAAAAATGTCACAATGCCAAAAAAGTTAATGGTTCAAAAAATAGCCTACAAAACATAATGTATACACACACACACACACACACACATATATATGTATAGGCCAGATTTTTGTGTGCGAGAGAGATTTAACCTTTTATTTTAGACTAATTATCAGCAGCATGTCCTAGTAGCATGTTAAAATGTAAAAAAAAAAAAAAAAAAAAAAACGAGAAGAATTTGAGAATAAAGTTGTAAAAGTTAAAAGATGTTATGAGAACAATGTTGTAATGTTACAATAATACAGTTTAAAAATTCAGAAATTACTTCAGAATGGGTTTTACCAACAAAGAAATTCTTGGTCTTTTGGCGCATTTTAATCTCATAATGATACAATTTATTCTTGAAACTTGTTGTCTTTTTTCATGTAAAAGGAGTATTATGATATCCCCTACAGTTTTATTATCAAAATCCCCCCCAACATGCCACTTAAACGGTATTATAATAGACAGAAAATGTTCTTCCACATCTCAGACCTGAGATCTGGGCAGTAGTTTGTCATATTAAGTGATAATATATATCGTATAGTGACTGTGAGGGTGTGAGTCTGATCCATGAGGGTTGTACGATCTAATGTTTTTAACACAGTATGTCCGACCAAATCAAATTCTTTCCGCCACGTCATCCGGACAGCACCTCCCAACATGGAATGTCATGGAATGCAAAGAATGATGAGACGGATCTGAATGTGAATTTTTACCTGAGTTTAAACAGCAAGTGATGCACCTGAAGCGAGGCCGCAGGTGGACACTGTGCAACAAAGTGTGAAAACAAGAACCTTTTCTGTGTTTTTCTCTTTCTGCAATATCATCAGAAGGTAGGAAACCTGGATAGTCGTCAACCCGTGGAGTACAGCTCATATCCCATAATGTACATAACACAGCAATACACGGTTTTAAATTCAAACAAGCTTTTTTCTTTATATATAGATTTTCTCATATATAGATATATTGATAGAGAGAGAGCTTATTCATACTGTGGATGTTGAAAGAGAACACGACACATAATTTAATGTTAAACATACGATCAGTTTCAAATGCATGCCCCTGTCACTATTAAGACGTCTTTCTTCTCATAAATCGACGGTGTATTCGAAGGCGACACCTCACTATGCGCTGTCTGATTATAGTGCTCATACAAAAGCCACTTTGCTTAAATTTTAAGCACACGAAAGCAAAGCTGCGTTTGAAAACAGCTGTGCAATTACTCGAGATCAATGCGGAATCAAATCAGAATGAAAAGTACCTGTGAACGCATCCACATCTGTATATATGACACAAAAAAAAGCAAAACGGGAATATCTGGAATGTGATTGAACTTATCAATAGGCAAATTTAATAAATAAGATTTCTGTATGAGACTCTCACTCATTTATCAAGATAACAGTGAAGCCATTTGAATTTTTGATTTGCATATTCTAAGGTCCTTTTCCTAAAACGCATCCTTTCGTCCAACTCTTCAGACGTCGTTCCTGTCCAGACACGAAAGCGTGGCATTGCCACATACTCAAACCCTTCGGCTGCATTTACATTTGCGATTCTCGTTCGGGCCACAGTTGCGATGCCATGCAGATAGTAAAGATTCAGCACAAAGGTGGGGTCCATCAAAGACAGAAGAGGAAGTTTGGGGTGGGTGAAACGTGTGTGGCGTGGGTGCGACGGAGACCGGCTCTGCACGCGTTTAGCTGACTTCAAAGTTCTGAGGCTGGGAGGCTGATTCCGAGGGCGCCTCCTGCTGTTGGGAGGGAGAGACGGCCAGCGCTTCCGGGGGGTCGTCTGTGCTCGTGCTGGTGGAAACCTGAGTGGGCATGTGATGGTGTTGAGCGAGGGGGCATGAGCCACTGGGGCCGGCCTGTGATTCATCTTTGTCCTCATCCTCCTGTTGGGAGCTGGAGTGCTGGAGCATTGATCCCGGGAGCTTGACAGGGCAGAACGCAGAGCCGGTGGGGATGAAGTTGACCTTGTTTTTGTCAGGGCAGGAGAAAAGGGGGACGGTGGCTGACTGTCTGGACCTGAAAAAGAGAGGAAACCGAATTAAGAGAATGAATTGCCTACTACGTACTACACATACAAGGTTTTTTCATGATTTCTGTCACCTGATGGAGTTTGGCTTGCTTGGTTTGGGAATAATATAGTATTTAGAAATATTGTTTTGACTGCACTGACATCTTGAAAATGATTATTTCTGCAGAGCTGGTTTATAACTGATTGGACTTTGTTTCTTAACTGACTAATTTTGCAACATTGAGAATGTTATTGAACTGAATGGAATCAAAAGAACTGACTCAAAGTGAAAAACAACACTATTGTTTTCTGTGGAGCTGCTTATAGCTAAATTAAACTCATTTAATAACTGATGAACTTCACACAGTGAGCTGAACTGAATCAACACTGAGCTGACTTCAAATGAATATTGACAATATTGTGTTATTTAGAGCTGCTTTACAGCAGAATTAAATTCTTCTTGCATCATTGATCATAATTTTGATGTTTTGTGTTCAAGTCCTTCATTGCTGAGTGCTTTTTCACAGTTTCCATATTTCACATTCATTTCCTATGGCGGTTTAGTCAAAGCAGAAGGTTAATATGAATCTAATTTAATATGAATTTAATATGAGTGTTCCAGACAGTCAGACAGTGAAATAATGCAAATGCAAAACCTAGCAGAACCGTTGTCATTTAGGAATAAGTTCCGTTCACGTGGTCTGAGTGTCTGAATCAAGATGTGTGTATTTAAGCCAATTTCATTAAATTATACATCACAAAAAGAGATGGTGTTTGGTATTTTGGTTTATTCATCACTCAAAATGGATGATCAAGATAATGCATTGTATTGTAAGACACTATGCACTATGCTCTGGTTGGAAACTGAACATTTGAGCAAATGCTGTAGGTCATCAGAGAATTCCACGCATAAGGAACATTTGCATACTGTGCACATTATACATACTGCATGCTAGTATGCTATTTTAGGCTCACTACAGGAAAAAAAAAACTCTACTCACGTAATTTCCTCAAACACTTTGATCTTTTCACATCCCTCTGGAGGCTCCCGTTTAAACATGTAGCTGTTGTTGGGTTTTGGAGACGAGGCGAACTTAGGCAGAGGAGAACTGCTGCCGCTGTCTGCAGGAAGACATTACAAATCTCAAATTACTCTCTGGATTAATATCAGAGCTGAGAATCTGTACAACCCTTATGATATAATACAGTGAACTATTAATGTCATATGAACTGTTACAACTTGATATAGCTCCTTGACCAACAATCTCGCTTGATCACTAGTTCTTTAGGTTTGACCTTTGTCTCTGTCGTCCAGCATCTCGTCAGTGGAGTATGGGCTGCCATCATGTGAGCGTGGTGGGCATGCGGGTGAGGGGCAGGGCGACAGGCTAGAGCAGCTACTGGAGCGCCCAGGCACTGATGGCGTCTGAGTGTCTATACCACGACTACTGCTGCTGCGCTGCTGGGGAGGAAACGGAGCCCTCCGTCCATCAGGAACCTCCAGCGCCTGAGTGCCAGTCAAAGAGAGAGTCTTTTAATAATTATGCTCTGTGACCACTCTAAAATCAGTAAGATTTGTCTCATTTGTTAACATAAGTTAATGCATTAGTTCATGTTAGTTTACGATGCATTAACTAATGTTAACAGATATAACATTTGATTTTAATATATGTATTAGTAAACATAGAAATTAACATTAACTAAGATTAATAAATACTGTAGAAGTATTGTTCATAGTTATTTCATCTTAACTAATGAAGTTAACTATAAAAAAAAAAAAAAAAAAACGAAATCTTATTGTAAAGTGTTACTGATTTTTTTAAAAGAAATTAATACTTTTATTTAGCAGGTACACATTGTGACAGTAAAGACATTTATAATGTAACAAAAGATTTATATTTCAAATAAATTAACTTTTAAAAAATTTTTAACTTTCGAATCATCAAAGAATCCTGAAAAAAAGTCACACTTTTCACAAAAATATTAAGCACAATTGCTTTCACCTTTTGAAAGTAACTTGACACTTCAAATAAAGATTGTATCAAGCACAATTCAGTAATGATTCATACAGTAATGACACAAGTCTTTATGAGTGAGTCATTGAATCATTCATTTAATCCAATTTTTTTTTTAATAATTCATTCATATTAATTAAATATTTTTTTCAAATACACTACAGCAATTAACACTTTGTCAGAACCTCTAGAAAATTATGCTACATGTTATTGTTTAGAATCGTGGGAGAATCATGATCTTTATTTAAAAAATAAAAAAATTAAAAAATAAATCGTGATTCTCAATTTATCCAGAATCATGCAGCTCTAGTTTAAACAGAAAACAGTTATTTTACATTGTAATAATATTTAACAATAATACTGTTTTCACTGTATTTTTGATTAAATAAATGCAGCCTCGGTGAGCATGAGACTTCTTTCAAATATCTTACAGACTCCAAACTTTTGAATGGTAGTGTATGTTGATTATGATCAAGATATATGAGTAAATACTTTAAATTGTTATTTTAGACAAAATTACATTTTACAGGTACTGTATAGTGTAGAAAAATATAAATTATATATATAAACTTTTTTTTTTTTTCACCAAAACTATTCACATTATTTGATAGTACTCAATGGCATGCATTTTTATTCAAGCTAAACATTTGCAGTTAGTGATTTGCAGTTACCTTTAGCTCCTCTTTCTCTCCGTTGTCTTTGATGAAGACTTTCTCCAGCTCATGGTTGATGCCTTCCATGCTGCTGGGAACCCTGGAGATGGAGGGCTTTGGCACTGTGATGTTGGACAGTGGCATCTGTGCTGACTTCGACATGGACGACTGTACAGGGAGATGGTACAAATCTGCATTTTACAAACTATGCAGAAAATGCTGGATGTATTTACTAAATACACTAATATTACAGTATGTGTGAGCGTGTGCAGACCGGAGCTTGGCTGGCTGTGCTGATGGTAGTGGAGGTAATGGTGGTGGTGGTGGTGGTGCTGGTACAGCAGTGGAGGGGGGAAAGACGCTCTTTACTGTCTTTACACTGCCGGCCTCCGCCCTGTTTACTGCGCTGCAGCTGGAGCCTGAGCTTAGCAATCTGAAAGTCACAGAAAGAAAAATAAATTATAAGGACAGAGGAGACAAAGTTATTTTATCATCTACAAAGCTGGTAAATAAAATAAAAAATATAAAATAAAAGAATGGGTAGGAGAGAGGGGAACAGAATCTGCAGAAGACCTCAAGCTGGGACTCGAACTTTGGTGGGGCGAAGCAGTGCTAAATGTCAGTAAGGCTATGGCTCTGATAAAATAAAATAAAATGACCTGAGTGCTTGCTGTAACTCAGCATGGCCACAAGAGGTCAATACAAAACAGGCAGCCATGTGAGAAGGCTCACCCCTTAAATCCTTACCAAAACACACTAATAAAAAAAGCAAAAAGTTCTATTAAGAACGGTTACCCGTAGTAGGAAGAAGGACAAGAAATAAATGATAATTGTAGGCAATATTCTGACAATATTCAAGAATACATCTGAAAACTCATTTCTTTCAGGAAACCTTAACTGCATCCTGCATCTTCTGTGCTTTCACTGTTTCTTAATCCCTCACTGTTCTAGCTTGTATTATTCTGAACGATGTCTGAAACTTTGTAGTGATAGCACATCTTGTGGTTTTGCCTCCTTAAAATGTATTGCTTGTCATTTGCAAGTTACTTTAGATAGAAGCTTCTACTAAATGAATAAATGTAAATATTGAATCTAAAGCAAAAATTGGAAATTGATATTTAACCCTCATGGCCCAGGTCTCAATGTGACTCATTTCTAACTGGCTTGATTACTCATCATTTACTTTTGAGATTTATCTGCAGTAAATTACAGCTTTTATTGTCTGAGACAATAGAACAAGTCCAGACTTGTGTGTTCCTACTGAAAATACAATCGGATTTCTTTACATGGATGTTTGTCTTGATAATGTTACAGAACATTAAAGTCACCATGAAATCAAAATTGACATTTCTTTTTTTTTTTATGGAATATTGCAGTACTTATTATACTGTAATATGCATCATTTTTATGCATCATTTCTTTCATGTGCTCTTGTAATATTTAATCAAAATAACTTCCCCTCCCTCTTGCAGCAATATCTTTTCTCTTCTATGAGGACGTGTTTACCGGCTTGAGGCTTGTCAATCACATGATCTCACAGCAGTGGCAAACCACAACCATCCAATCAATTCCCAAACGGACAAAATCAAATTCCGCCATACATTTTTTTTCTTGCTCAAGAAGCCGTTTCTCTTGGATATGTCACAATAGGGAAAGAACTAGCATAACTTCTGTTTCGTGCCGACTTTAAACTACAGCTGGCACCGTATCTCAACAGGAGGAGGCAGCATTTCCATCCACCTCTGTCAGTTATACATTACAGATGTCAATCTAGAAACTATGAAGACATGAAAATTTGTTGCAAATGACTTGTACTTCATTTCCTCCAACAAGGCAGCAAAAAAGCTGAGAATTACATTGTGTTTGAAAATTACAGTGGGAAAATGGAAATGTTCACTGGAGATGCCGGGCATCGCATTAACTGAAATTACACAGTATGTGTTCACCGGTAACAAGGGGAAATCCTGAATGTGCTCTCTTGTAAAGCCCTGCTAAGTATGTCAATATACACAACCTAAATCCACTTAAGAGGTGTAAGGGGTTATAAGCCACTAAGTGGAAGCACTTGACATGAACCTGGATAAAAATGTGGATACTGAGGACATGAACTTTCTATATGCAGGGAAGGAAAGAAGGCCTAAACAGCCTTTTCTTGGAAAACCTCCCAAATGGGAAACAGTGAGATTATTCAGGCCTTGCAGAATGAGCTCGCTGTGATGAACTCCTAAGAAGTCTCTATTACTTGTGTGTTCATGAATATGAATATGGACACAATCTTGTGGCTGGAAATACAGCAGGAATTGTGTGCAAGCGGCCAAAATGACAGATTCACATAAGAATTTATAAAAAAAATTACAAGGCTGCAAATACCACAAAAATGGTTACTTTGGTGTCTCAAGAATTTAAGTATTACACCTGTTTCACACATACTCTGTTTGCTGTGCGTATTTTTTCTGTGCCCATGTTAACGGATTAGAGCGTTCACACTGCATGCGGCTGCGGTCCGACAGTGCGTTCCAGGAGCGGTGCGTCTGCAGCAGCGCAGCGATCATTTCCGTACCGTCTATTTTTGCTGTGCTGCACCGCGCTAAATTAAAATGACAGTGCATTGTTCGCATTAAAATAAACATGGATTGACATGAAAATGTAATAATTTCACTATAAATGCATATAATTTAAAGTCTACTTTACTACTCTGGCTTTTTTCCTCGGGTAAATAAAGGAAAACGACACCTTACCTCGCATTTAGATAAACAAGGCGATAATGGATAGCACTCGTCTCTTCGTTAAGGTGGAAAAACAAAGATATTTATGACCCAAGGGATTTCATGAATGAAGATTTAAAAGCGAAAGAAAAGACGAGAATCGGCTGTTTTTGACTACTGTAAGTTTTAATTTAAAGTGTTTGTGATTTTAACATATGTTTAAATGTTTTACCACTTGCGTGAGCAACATAATATATAATTCTAAAGTATTACTTTATATAAATATAAAGTAATGAATTGAATAAACTTTATTTAAATGTAGTGCTTTTAAACGACATCTATGAAAGAGTGTAGCCTATGTACAAAGAGAATCGCAATGCTGACAAGCCATGTTCAGTAACAACTTTTGCATCTAAAATAAAAATAAGAAAATGTTGTGTTTGTGATATACAGCCACGGATCAGTTGCGCACTGCAAACGCGGCATGTGTGAAAGCACAATAGCGTGTGCTGTTCCTGCATCACATATGAACTGCAACACGCACCACATACGCACTGCAAACGGAATAGCCTATGTGTGAAACAGGTGTTAGACATTGTGTGCATTGCTACCTAGATTAAATACATCCAATACATGTATCCCACAGCAGAGGTCTTAACTATGTAATATGTAATAATATAATATTGAAATATAATATATAATATACTTGGTAACACTTTATTTTACAGTGTTGTAGTTACACGTTACTACATGTACTTACTATAGTAATAACAGTAAATTATGCATAATTACAAGCAACTAACACTAAACCAAACCCTAACCCTAACACTATAGTAAGTACATGTAGTTAATTAATAGTACTCAGTACTTATTTGAGTAATTACAACGTAACTACAGCACTGTAAAATAAGGTGTAACCATATACTTTAATATATACTTTCATATAAAATAATACAATATATACTTGTATTACCAAAAGGTAATATCTAAATTTAAATGTGTCCCACATTTTTGTGAAACCCTGTTACTGCATGATTTCCCCTTGATTACAAAAAATGCAATTCCTACATACCTCAGAATTGTGACAAGCAAAACATAGCATTATTTCCTAATAAGAGGAAGTAAATATTCTCATTCTATTTTCTGAATGTTTATGCAAATTGTAGTTTTGATTGTGTTAATCAAGCTCAATCATTCAACCCTGTCACCTGAGGTATTTTAAGAAAAATGATTTTGTCTTTAATTTATGGGAAATATAAGTTGACCAATCATTCCAAACCAACATTTGGTTCCAAATTAGCTAACCCCTTCTGTGTGACAGCTTAAATTAGGCTAAATTCGAAAATCATTTTGATGTTTATTTAAAGGGTTAGTTCACCCAAAACAGAAAATTCTGTCATTAATTACTCACCCTCATGTCGTTCCACACTCATAAGACCTTTGTTCATCTTCAGAACACAAATTAAGATATTTTTAATAAAATCCGATGGCTCAGTGAGGCCTCCATCGCCAGCAAGATAATTAACACTTTCAGATGACCAGAAAGCTACTAAAGATATATTTAAAACAGTTCATGTGACTACAGTGGCTCAACCTTAATGTTATGAAGCGACGAGAATACTTTTTGTGAGCCAAAAAAACAAAATAATGACTTTATTCAACAATATCTAGTAATGGGCGATCTCAAAACACTGCTTCATGAAGCTTCGAAGCTTTACAAATCTTTTGTTTCGAATCAGTGGTTCGGAGCATGTATCAAACTGCCAAAGTCACGTGATTTCAGTAAACAAGGCTTCGTTACATCATAAGTGTTACGGAATTTCAATGGTTCACCACTGGGGGGCGTGACTTTGACAGTTTGATACACACTCCGAACCACTGATTCGAAACAAAAGATTCGTAAAGCTTCGAAGCTTCATGAAGCAGTGCTGGCAATGGAGGCCTCACTGAGCCATCAGATTTTATAAAAAATATCTTAATTTGTGTTCCGAAGATGAATAAAGGTCTTACGAGTGTGGAACGACATAAGGCTGAGTAATTAATGACAGAATTTTCATTTTTGGGTGAACTAACCCTTTAATGTTTAGATTGAAAGTTTTAAAACATTTTCATACGTCTGGGGTTGAAAAAAAAGGCAAAGCCCATAGAAAATGAATTGCAAATAAAGCGGCTCATTTTCTGAAGGTTAAGCCCAGTGTCATCAGTTAATTTTCCCAGTGAAAACTGATACTAATAATGTCAATTTTAAGCAGACACACTTTTGTTTGAGGGTTTGCACAGGAAACGAATTTCTGTGCACCTGCACTCCGCTCATGCAAGAAAGGACTATAAGGCCTTTGTAAATCAGACAGGTTTGTGCGCATCAACGATCAGGGCTTTCCATCAACACAATATCTAATTGATAAGAATATGATTTCAGTGTGAAAAGACACACACGTGACATGACTTTGCACATATTACTCACTCCAAAACCGATGCGCCCCTATTGTACCAAAAGGTTGGAGGTGATGGGAAAGCCATAAATTAGCAGGAGGGGGATAATGGTTGTTGCAGAGAGGGGAAGTTGATTGTCAAAGGGGGAGATAGTCTTATCTCACTGTTCCCTGAATCGTCAGGGTGGGGCTGAGCGCCCGTGATAAGGCTGACTCTGCTGCGGCTAGCGCTAGCAATAACATGCCGTGCAGCGCCGGAAGTCTGAAGCCACACAGGAAGTTATATATAGCACCGGGTGCAGGCGGAGACGGATGGGTCGTCGTGACTGGCAGTCTTGTACAGAGCCGTGTAACGGGTTTTATTCCCACCGCCTCCCCTTATACGAGTGGCTACATCGCAGACCACACAGGATGAGATCATTGCAAATGCAGAAGTGCAGCGCTCATCACTTTTAGGACAGTGAGAGCTCTGTTAATAGCTGTTAGTGTGATTGCACTTTCTTGTTCTCCAAACCCAAGGGAAAAAACTACACAGCTGTGTGCGCAAGACACACTTCATATAGTGTTTCACTGTTAAAAGGGAGTTTGTTTTGCGCTACTGCTATGTGTGTGTGTGTGTGTGTACCTCTTTAAGATGGTCAGAGCTGCCCCAGGATGCTGAGCGCTGGTGTGTGCTCCTTTTCTCTTCAGTCTCGTCACTCCAACATCCAGGAGTCTGAAACACAAAATACACTTTTGTCTTTTGATTATGTTAGGACTTTATATTGTTTTTATATAAAACTAGTTCTAATTAATACTGATTAACTTCATATTTCTATAATTTTTTAAAAGTCTCTTATGCTCATGAAGGAACTGAAAAGAAAGCAGCCATTACTCCAGTCTTCAGTGTCACATGATCCTTCAGAAATCATTCTAATATGCTGATTTACTTGTCAAGAAACATTTCTTACTTTTATCAATGTTTGTGCTGCTTTATACTTTTGTGGAAACAGTGATACATTTTTTTTCAGGATTCTTTGATGAATAGAATGTTCAAAAGAACAGCATTTATTTGAAATAGAAATCTTTAGTAAGATTTCTATTTCAAATAAAAAATTGTAGCTAACACACCTGATAAATCACATTCCCATGCATCATCCTTCTGACCCACTATTTCACACCAAAATCACAAAGGCCGCATTGTTCCTGCAAATGGCTCCTCAATAAACAGTCACCTACATTCCTTTTAAAAAACAACATTCTCTGTTACTATAGAAAAGTATGTGGGCACACGTGAATGTGATGTTTGCTCTCAGGTATGTAATTTGTTTAGTCAGCTCACCATGCAGCACACACACTGTATAATGTAAACTAAGAGCACATGAGTGAGGCACTAAAGTGTCACAATCCAGTGTGATTAGCAGCTTATTATGCAAAAAAAAAGTCTATTATAAGCTGATGTCCACTGATATCTTCCTATTTTTACTTCAAATGTACAATTGAGCTTTTGTGTATAGTTCATGAAGAATAGCTAAAAAAGTTTGCTAGAAATACTACTAATTTTAGGCAGTTTAAGAGCTAACAGGCTTGAGTCATCAAATTTCTCCTTCTCTGTGGCAGCACGAGAATGATAAAATACAGATAAAGCATCAAATACATGACTAATATGCATTCTTGGCTCTTAATATTTTGCACTAGCACTAAAACAACTTCCTGTCTTTATCACCAGAGAAAAAGATAGAAAGAAACACAAAATTTCCCAACATGTAGATTTTAGTCCAACCAAATTACTTTATGTGGCCATAACGTAAATGTGACTTCCAAACTAATAAACAGGGATTTTCCCAGAGGAACTAGAGGCAGCAATAAATGCAAGAAGAAAACACCAACCACAATTTTTGTAAATACACAACCATACAATACTAGTTTGCAAATACACAACTATTCATAATTGTGTGGTCAGTAAGAATTTTATTTGAAAGAAATTGATACTTTTATTCAGCATGGAAGAAAGAAGACCAATCACAATTCATTATGCAATTATGCAATGGCATCACTGCTGTTGGTTACAATTTGATAATAATAAAAAGAAAAACGAGAAAAATAAGAATAAGAATAAAAAGAATTATGAAGAATCTCATTAGCTCTGTTAAACAGCAAGACTTTGTTCGTGATACTTTTGGGGGGGTTTAAGGGCTTCCTGTGGACCAATAGATGTGGTGGAAATGTGTATGTGTACCTTGTGAAAAACAGAGGAAATATATTTTCTAGAGAAAGATGAAAATGGGTCTTTTGAGCATATATCGCCTCTATGGGACTGCCTGGAGCTGCTGCTGTGGACAGAGGCAGATTCAGGCGCTCTAAAACCCCTGCATTCATCAGCCAAACAGACATTACACTTCAAAGCCTGGCCTTTGGAAACAGATCGACACTAGAAGGCCAAAGATGGAAGCTTTGAAAGCCTCTCTTTCTTTCTGTTATTCAAATTCTTTTAAAGGATTGACAATGAAAATTCATCCATTATTTACTACCCTCATGTTGTTCGAAACCCACACAACTTTTTTTTTCTTTTTTCTGTGAAACACAAAATAGTATATCATTTATTTATTATTATTGTCTGTTATTATTTGTGGGAGACTACCTTTAAGGTAATTTTTTGATCTTTTCGAAGTTTGACAGCTCCTGGTCACACATTATTTTTCATATACTGTACATTATTGCAGCAGCTCTATTGCTAGTCTGTCTGAAATGTTCTTATTGAGTTCTGTTTTCTATAAAACCCTCTTTCCGAAAAGCCCAGAGTGCTCTGATTGGCCAGCTGACTCAGTGCATTGTGATTGGCCAAACACTTCAAGTGTGTGTCGGAAATGTAACGCCCCCTTACCAACATCGTGAGTTTCACCTTCCAAGGCTTCTAAAGCAATTGAAAACACAAACAGTTAATAATGTTTATATAAATAAAGTTCGAGCCTAAGTCAGATTGTCCGAGCAAAGTGGGAACTGCCCTATTTCAGGAGTAGTCTTTGTATATAGCCAGCATTATACTCTCCTAGGTTCAGGAAGCAGTCCTTCATAAAATGCGCTGTACACAAGCAAACTTTTGGGCTGTGCTGATCAGGAACAGCGTTATAAATAAATCTTAACCACTGATTCCTAATTTCATCCATTTTTGAAAGGCCAAACAAAGGTGTTTTGATTCTGCATTGAAACACATAGCATCTCCACGACATGGAGACATCACTACAATTCAATGAAGTGTCACCTTCTTTATTGCGTATGCCGGGCAATATGCTAATATTTCAAAATTGTGGCATAAATGTTTGCAGAAGTAATATCTGGACTTTGATCGATGAGTTTTAAGCAGGTCTGGAGCAATGTGCTCTGTTAGATTAAATATCCCTTTTGTGGGAGACTATGAGTTTTGTAACTTTGCAGATCTTATACATGAACAAACAGATACATTACACACTAAAATAAAAGGAAAACATTAAAAAGCATCATATGGCCTTTTTAATTGTATGGAAAAGAACAGTGTAAATACACAACAAAACCTCTCCTTATTTGATGATAGAAAGAAAGTTATAAGGGTTTGGAGCAAACATGATGGTGGAGTAAATAATGATAAAGGGGTGAACTATCCCTTTAAGAAAAAGTGTAGTGATGTAGGCTTCCGGTTATTCCGAGAGTAGAACATCCCAAAGTCACTGCTGTTCACCTGATCTGACTGTGTTACTGCAGAGGAAAGCAGCACTGAATCACTGTGACAAAGAGGACGAGGGGTTAAACTCAAGACACTGTTCAATAATGGAGTGGAAAAAAATCTGAATCCCAACAGAGCTGCCGCACTAATCTATAGAGCTTTTGTGCATGCATCAAACTTTAAAGACGAGCTAAAATGAGAGTCATTTGTAGTTCTTTGACACCGGTGAGTAATAAAGGGTGAGACTTGAGATGGCCTGTCCTGGTAACACCCAGGCTTTGGCAAGTGAACATAATTATTACGCATTTTTAAACCGACTGGTTATACAAAGAGTATATAAAGAACTTCTTGCATGAAATTTCACACCAAGGAAATACAGTAAGCACAAAAATAATTCAGTATCTTTACAGTATCTCGGTGTCAGTAAGCAGAGCAGAGCCGCAGAGAATGTGTGGCCTCCGTTGCCACGCAGCAGTGAAAACAGGATGCGGGGGGTCATGTGACACGCTGCAACTCCTCCGCTGCTCTCATGACCCACAAGTCCAAATGGACCACAACACCAGACCTCTGACCTTTCATTCACTCACTGCATATGTAAAAGGGGCCATATTTGGCTCTTTTGTAGCATTATAGTCCTCTTGTAATGTTACTCAAGGCTTCTTGCACAAGAAACAGTCGTAACATAGTTTTGCATAATCATTTTCCACCCTTTGTTATTTTTAGTCAGGAGACTGAAGGCTAAACAAGACATTTTTGCTTCTGTATCTTTAACTTCCTATTTGTAAATGACCTCTGTTATGATTGGCTAACCTCTGTGAAATGAATATCAGCACTGTCACTCATGTTGCCTTCAAATTGTCAATTCTCATTAAAAATGAATGAATTCTGGCCAAATTGTTGCTGCAAACTGTTATCAGCATGAATGTCCCTTAAAGTTACATTAAAGCAGTGTTATTTTAGTATTATTTATATACTATTACTATACTACATTTATAATTAGCTTTTATTTTTATATTTTCAGCTTTCATTTTAATTATAGTAATTCTGTCATTTTTATTATTATTATTTTTTAAATATCTCTATTTAGCTTTAATTTATTTTTATTTCAGCTTTAGTAATTTTATTACTTTAACTTATTTTATTCCAATTAGTTGTGAAGGCAACATTGCTGTCAGAACGCCAGCTCATTATTTGCCAGCTCCTGTGTCAGCATCACACGCACGAGTCGCGGTGCTCACATGAACAGCGTCGGCCAATACTGAGCCGGCGTTCTGATGTAGAACCCAGAAGCGCTGCACTGTGTCTACTACGTGATCGCCGTAGGAGACTGACATTGAAGAGAAGAAATTGTTTGAATTTGTTTGTTTTTTGAGCACAAAAAGTATTCTCGTCGGTTCATAACATTAAAGTTGACTACCACTGTAGTCACATGAACTATTTTAGGCCCCATCCACACGGAGACGAGTTTAGCTGTATATGCAAAAATTTTGTATCGTATAGGCGTTTTGTCCAGACGGATCCAGCGTTTTCAGAAACCGCTATTTTTTGAACCCGGGTCCCAGAGTGGATAAATCTGAAAACAACGCCCTTGCGTTTTCGTGTGCACAGCCAATCCATATATTTTGTGAAACGATGATGTCATCACCCCACGTGTCGACCCTAGTCAGACACCGCTAACAGCATAAAACAGCAACAACAATAGCGGACTACATGCTTGTGTTTGTGCTGCAGAAGCTACTGAGCCTATTAGCTTTACTAAAATAAAGCTTTATTTCTAAGCTTTACTAAAGTTTGTATACAGCGTGCAAGCTTATGCGCATACTCCAAATCTTATTCTCCATCGTTTTGAGTCGGTTTCAGTGGTTTTGTGTGTACGCAGATATTTCTTGAGACGAGGAAAAAAAAAGATCAGATAGGGAAAGCTCTGGCTTCGTGTGGATGTAGCCTTAATGATGTCTTTACTACCTTTCTGGGCCTTAAAAATGGTTATTGTGTTGCAGTCTATCGGAGGCCAGAAAGCTCACGGATTTCATCAAAAATATCTTTATTTGTGTTCCGAAGATGAACAAAGATCTTATGGGTTTGGAACATCATGAGGGTGAGTAATTAATGACAGAATTTTCATTTTTGTGTGAACTAACCCTTTAATAGTTTTAGTTAACAATAACAACGCTGCATCACACAGCAATGTCTTAAAGAGACAAAAATGAATTTCTGTCATTTACTTACCATCATGTTGTTCTTTCCCTCTGCTGGAGATCACAAATCTCATTTGCGCTTGTGTTCAATGTACAATTGGACGTGTCACACCTCATTTGATGTCATTGATGGCAAATGCTATTGGTTCTTATGGGTCATGTGACCAACCATGAAGTGAACGTTTAAAAATGCAAATACAAATTAGTGGAAGTTTGTGAATAATTACTTACATTTTGGTTTGTTCCAAACAAAACACTATGATATGATATGACTTCAAAAGAGTCAAAATACAGTGTATGAGACACTTTTATGGTTTCTGCCTAAAATCTCCTTTTTGTGTTGAGTTTGGAACTACATGAGATTGAGTAAATTTAATTTTTGGGTAAACTTTTAAAGCACAAATAAAGTTCCAACATTCTGAACAGAATGCAGAATTCTGCAGAATGTAGTTGCCTTTAAAAAAACGGGGGGGTAACAGTGGAGGCCGGGAAACATGGGGAACAACATTCCTGTGGCATCTCGTCTTTCTGAGCGGTTATATGACACTTGGTGTATGCTGAAGCACACAATAAGAGGCACGGCAGAGTCATTACCTTTAGACATACTGCACTCCCGCAGGTGCCAAATCTCACCTTCAGTGTAGCAGCAGATGGTGGGTGGAACTGTAGGATTGTGGTGATTGTGTTCTGCCTGATACACCTGCTGACATTTGAGGGTAAATCAGCACCTGACCATAGGACAGGTGTGCATGAGGTACGCTGTGTTCTCTGTAGGGACATGCCATAGTAACCGACTAGTCAAAGAGACTACTTGCTCTGTAACTAACACCTTAAATTGACTGATTATGCCTGACCTGCAACCAACCTGAACCACATATGCACACGGGGCTTGACTATAAGGACTGCCTGATGACAGCATGAAAGACACTTTGGGAAAGCTGACGAAATGGTTGATCAGTCAGCGCTGCTTCGTCATGTAATGACATGAAATAAGTGGTTGTTAAGTAACATGTTATCTTAGTAGCATCCCTAAGACGTTAAGGTTAATGATTAATCGATTAATTGATTGTTATTTTAATTTAAACAAAAATTGATTATGGGAATTCATGACATCCTTAGTAGGTAGTAGACAGTCCATGTTCATTAATAAACCACTGAATACTCAAACTCCACTACAGGCACAACTGGTGATCATTTTAGCCTCTGATGATGTATTACAGTCTCTGAGTCAAATACCAGCCCCCACGTGTAAGCTGTGAAAGCCTTGGTTACCAGTCTGTGGTTAATGGTTTATTTAATGCCAATGACTGTTTCAGGCCAAATGCTAAAGGTAACTACAATTTACAACTCTGAAGTTCTTTTAAAGTTCCCACAACTTTAGACTGATGAAGGATTTCAAAATCTTTTATATAAAATGTGAATATTATATTAAAACACAGTGAGCGTTTAAACTTGAGAATCATCAGCTGGTTTCAGCTTACAGAAATCCCAGAAAATAGTCCTCAGTTACACAGCAAACATGCAAAAACCCAGAAGAAAGATGGACCTGTAAATGCTGTCAAACTAACGTTTGCAAACACACCTGAACACACAGGCTTTGAAGCCAGAGTTAGATTTGGAGCACAGTGGGTGAAAGTGCCTACCTGTGTGGACTTGTCTTTCATACACAAGGGGTTGTGCAGGTGGGATTCACGTGGCCACTGCCCTATCAGGTAGGGCCCGGTGATAGCACCCAAAGAGGAAGTCCGTCTGATAGCACCTGTGCTCCACACCTGTTGTGACTTTGGCCTCTCAACTGCCATAAGGAACAAACAGAAAGAGAAACAGATGGGTGATGAGCAGACGGACTGGGGTAGTGGCAGCCCTAAAGTTATTCCCTTACAAACTGCTACGATGCACACGTAAATACTACACATAAAATCAATTTGTGAGTGGGCTGCCAGAATGACTTAATATTTGTTGAAATCATGTCCAACTCGAAATGCTTTTGGATGAATTTGTTTACTGATCTCATTGCAGTGCATCCTGGGATTGCCTCCTGATGCTGCCTTAGAATTTGGCTGACTAAACTAAAAGAGATACCCTATTTAAGTATATTATTTCTGTAATAAGTACTCTATTTTGAACATCTGAGTTTTTTTGTCCATACAATGAAAGCCAATATGATTCAATGTTCTGGACACTGACTTTCATTTTATGGACAAGTCAAGCACACCGTTAGTTCTGGTAGGTCATGTTAGTTGAAACATTCATCAAAATATTGGTGTTCTTTGGAATGACATGAGGTTGAGTTTTTCATTTTCGGGGTAAACTACCCCTTTACATATGTGCATAATTATACTACCTACAGTACATTTTGAAAAAATATCTTATCAGTCCATTTTGCTCATATTGTGTCTACCGTAGATGTGGACTAGGCTACAGATGCGGGTTAACTTGTTTGCGCTTTGTACTTAAGCAGAACATCAATCCTTGACGCATTTGATAAAAATACCTCATACACATCCCTCATCCCACAAAGATGGAGGGGAACTGGGTCAAGGGCACATGAACTTATCTAATCAGCGATAGTCAGAGCGTGACATTTTCCTACAGCAGAGATGACAATATTTACACCTCTCTGTGGCACTATGAACACATCATCAGATCCATGGATCACCTTTATGGCTTTCAGAAGACAAACTCAGGTATCTGTGTACACAAGGCAGCTGCGGGCAAACTGCTCTCATGTCTTAATGAAAAGCAGTGTCTTGGGAAGTAAATGCAGTGCCCTGGTGTTGAGTTCAAGATTATTAAAATTCACCAATAAACTCACTAGTTGACTTCCTTAAAAGTGGTTGGATGACTAGTTGACCTTCAAGACCAATCCCTATCAAACAGATTCAATGGTCAACAGCATGGCTATGCTGGTCCATAAACTAGACTAACACCAGCATTATCCCACCTGGACAAGCATGAATCCAGACCAACTGGTAAACTTTTGTATTGGCGGTATGGTTCTGTTCTGGGCAAGAACTCCCTGCGCATCCATGCAGACTAGCATGGATAAGAGCAGGGAGAGCAGCAATAACCCCCCTAGGGTAAACAGAACAGAACCAACATATGCAGACATATTTAATGTCAATAATTTAACATGTACACATATTTCAAGAATTAGTCTGATTCAGGGGAATCATAAGGCCAATCCTGACTGAAGAGAGGAGGAGCTGGGGATGGAGGAGGGTAATTAGCTCCTGAGAAATGCAATAGCTGCTGATAATACTGAGGAGCTTATATATGAATGCCGTGATAGGCGTCGTATTCCTATAGGTAGTAAGTCACCTGGGAGTCAGCTGAAGCGAGCTTGACTGACGTGACCTGCCAGAACTGACGCTAACGCTGGATTTCTGTACAACTACACTAATAAACTAGTCAGTTGTTGGAGGAATAGTTGGCCAGTCTGTCCCATCAATCTAGCAAACTAGCAAAGTTTGTCTGGGAAACAGAATGGCTATGCTGGTCCACCAGCTAGAATAACTCTGACCAGCATAAACCAGTCTGGAGCAGCATGTATATTCAGGATGAATCTGGAACAACAGATACCATCTGCATTCTTGACCTGTTGACCAGCAAATTCCAGGCTAGTCCTCAATTTTGCAATTTTAAAATTTTGCATTTTATTATGTTTATGTGCATCTGTGCAACCTCACCTCGCACATCGAAAATGACTTTTGACAGAAGTCACGTTTCAGAGAGAACTCAGCACATTGAATGTGAGATTACACTGTGACCCAAAGCCAACTGCTTTTTTTACAGCTATAGTGTCTGTTCACACAATAGGCTGTTTTAAGCCTGAAGGCATCTCACTTAGTTGCAGGTTGCCAAAAGCTGTTCACACCTCCCTCAATTATATTATCATCGCCCATGTGTTTGCATGGTGTGAAGCCCACATCAGACGAGCAAACCGAGCATCAAGTGAAACCAACAGAGAGAGTAGCAATAGAAATTTAAAGGAGATGAGATATCCACTTTTAGTTGATAAGTAAATGTCAGAGCAAGTCTGCAAAATGTAAACCACGAGTTGTCAGATATGCGGTGTAAATAATTAGATCTAAGGTACTAAGCAGGATTCAGAGAATGGGATTAGGACTAAAAGACAAACGTGTGTACGAGAGACGCAGTGGACACGGAGAGTGTACTGTTGCTATGGTAATGAACAGGGTCATTCAAAGCAAAGCTAATGGATTACAGTCCATTCTAGAAGACCATATTTAGACTTGGCCCTTATCTCACTGTGTGCTTTTTAGGAAGTGGCTAACTAGAGACAGAGTCACTGGAGAATGTAGGTTAAATCCTCTCAAACAATAATATAAAGGGATTTAAATGGCACTCATACAGAATATGTTTTTTTAGTAACTAGTAATTGTTGCAAAGTGCACTGTTATAAATAGAGGTGCACCGATACTAAATTTCTCTGCCGATACCGATAGTTTGGTTTTTCTTAAGAAAAAAAATCTCTCTAGTTTTCATAAGCACTTGTTGTCTTCATGGCAAATTTACACAAAAATAATTAACAGTAAATAAGCTCCTCTATAGTGTGTTTTTTTATATATAGATAGCTAAGGAACTGTGAACATTGGAAAACATTCCTGAGGTAAAAGTGACATGATGTGACATATTGTTCACAAGCTGTTTTATTGACGTCTTTCCGCGGTTGAAGCACAAATAAAGTGATTACATGAGACACGATACATTCTGGTAAGTTGTACTAGGCTATATCTTTCAACATACCTTTGATATTCATGCATGTTTTTCGAAAAATAACTTGTATTGAAGAGGAAGAAAAGACTCGCGCTCCGAGCTGCCGCCTGAACTAAGCATTACAGCGATTTGACACGTCACATTTAAGAGCGTCAAAACGCCATTTATTGTTTAAATTTCATTATAAAATGGACAGAATTTGAAAACTGAAACTTTTACTCTTATCAGAAGTAACAAAGCATGAAGCCTTTTGCGATTATTGGACGGGAGGCCCTACAAATAATATTTGATGTAGCAAAAAATAAAAATAAAAACGCAGACCTGGCAACCCTGGCTTGAAATACGGGTGATTCATAGAGTCAAAAAGAGCCTGCTTTGGCGTCACTATTTTTAAACTGTTAATGCGTTAAAATTCAACAAAAAAGCTGGTTTGCCAACTGCCAAGAAGAAGAAGAAGAAATTCAACACAAGAGTGATTTTCTTCACACACAGTATGTATGAGTTGCAGTCTGAACACGTTTTTCCGCACCCTTTTGATTGACAGGATATAATCGGCCCTGATCATTGGCCGTTTTTAAACAATCGGCCGATGGCCAATAGTGATAATAATAGCTTTTATCGGCCGATACCGATTGCTGGCTGATACATGGGTGCATCTCTAGTTATAAAGATGACATTCATTCAGAAAAATAATAACTTCTTTCATTAGTAACTCAAAAATACGATTTTAGACCAGCAGATCATATGCATATTATGTATATATCGGATTTTCATGATATGCATTTGAATGTACATTCAAGGAAATTTCAAGTTACCATGAAGAAATATAAACCTGAATAAACAAACATGAGTGCACTCACTGCACTGTATGTATTTACAGTAGGACAAATGTTGATTTTAAATGCACATTTTGTTTGCTTTTATACACTGAAATATGACTCTGTGGTAATCGACAGCATGTTGACAGATTAACTTGCATTTAACTGACGTTATGTAATGTTTATTAAACTTATTATTTTAAGGTATTATAAAGTTTTATCAATCATTTTAGTATTGAATACAAATGAAGGGATGAAAGCTCTCTCTGTTCAGATAGATAGGAAAAGCTAAAAAGAGGGAGTGAATGACAAATAGCAGGTTAAGATGTTGTTAAACAAGCTTATGCTGATTGTTCCAATATCAAAGTTGGGCTCTGACATCTGAACTCGGGCCAGATACACCAGTGCAGTGCATTCACAAGATCTGTTATAGATTTAAAACAACCTCACTGTGAACTGTGTTAGCAAAGGAACAGATCTGTCAACAGCCTTTAGCATTTGATTCATCAAGTTGAAATAACAAAATACTATGATGTTGAAAATATATATAGTACGACATTTGATTTTTGATCACTGAAGACTGAAAACTACTAGAGTGGTAAAAAATTTGCTACAACAAACATGACTTTTGTTGAAACCGTAAGTTGGGGTGAGACATGAAGAGGTTTGTCATTTTGTAGCCTTATTAGGTTATGTCACAGCCTGGCAAAACCTGGACTTGCTAATTGCTATGGCTAGTAAGAGGCAGGTGCATATATATATATTATATATATATATATATATTTGCTGCATTTAATTTATTCATTTTTAATTTATTTGAATTGCATCTGCTAAAAGGTGATTTTACCAACATTTAGGAGTTTTCTAGTTTTTTTTTAAAATGTTCAGGTTAATTTTAATAGGATAGTTCACTCAAAAATCATTATCTACTCTCCCTTATGTCATTCCAAATCGGTATGACTTTCTTTCTTCTTAGATTTTAGATGAGTCCATGACCCTCAACAACATAAAAAGGCTCATTCGCACTACATATTAGCTTTGTAAGCTATGTTTATTTACAGGTGCCACAGTTAAACCTGTTGTAGCATGGTTGCTAACTGTCAGACCACAGCTCCAACCTGTAATTGTTTTTAACCAAACTGTGCAGTGCATTAGAAATGCACACTCCAAAAACTAATGCTTGAATAAGTCAGAGTCGTGGCCTGGCATTAATTCACTAAAACAAATGCTTATCACACGTGTGCCTTCTGGCAATAACAGCTATGCTTATTTGCACGTCAAGTTGGTATTGTTAAACATGAGGGGGCTGAGGTTGACTTGGTGCGCAGTTTGACATGCCCAAATGTTGCTCAGTGAGTGTGGAAGGCATTTGCTCATGGAGCCCTGGCATTGGACTGCTTCCTCTCAGCCTGTTTTACAGTTTCCTGAGAGCAGATGGAAAGAGGCAGGGCAGGTTTATGCCAAGAACCGTTTCAGGAGAGCACACTGACACCCCCACAGCAGGGCAGGGCAGGGCCGACAGATTGAGAGATAGAAAGAGAAATTTCTTGTCATCTTTTCCTTTAATTGCTTTAGAGCTGCAAACTAACAACCATTTTGTTAACCGATTAATATGTTAATATACAGGGCTTGACATTAACACCCGCCAACCCACCAAATGCGGGTAGATTTCAGCTGTGGCAGGTAAGACAGCCACTCCCACTAGCCACTTTGGCGGGTTGAATTTAATTTCAGCTTACAGCCAAATGATCATTGAAGATCGTCGTATCACAAAATTATAATTCAATTACAATTCTTTATCGATCGACTTGCTGTTAGTGAAGGCGGGATAGGCGGAATTGCACTGAATGACACACAACATAAGCGCTCTCTCTGTCGCGCGCACAATCAGTTCTGCTTACGCCTGAATAGTCAAATGCACGCACACACAGATGTCAAAATGCCCATCGTGTGGAGTATCTTGCGTGAATAGTCGGTTATGGCTTAAGTGGATGTAAACAGGTGGGTAAAAACCGGGTATGTGTCAGTATATTACGTCCATGCATTCAGCAGCCCAATTAAATACCGGTCTGTCATTAATGTAATCAAACAACAAAAAATGTTAAATAAATGTATACATGTTAAATAAACCTACTGTATCTGAAAAAATATATTTTTTTAATTTACTATTGTTTTTGTAATTTGCTTCTGTTCTTTTATATAGCCTAACAAAAATAACTTATAAAATTTATCATATTAGCCTATGCTCATATTGCCCACCCCTTGCCCACATGTACATACCAGCTGATATACAATGTAGTTTTGATAAGGGTGGTCAATCTGCATTTGGGTGGACAATCTGCAAAGGGTTTTAAATCTTCTAAATCAAGTAAAATGACTCAAAATCAAGTAATTTAAGCATGCCAAAGTCAACTTTAATCATATAAAATGTAATTTCCCAACAGCAAAATTGTGGCCAGTGAAAATGCTGAGTGGCTAGCAACTTTGGAAAACCACTAGCCACAGTGGCTGGTGAGCAAAAAAGTTAATGTCAAGCCCTGTTAATATATATATATATATATATATATATATACACACACACACACATTATATATATATATATATATATATATATATATATATATATATATATATATATATATATACATATATATACACAGGTGCTGGTCATATAATTAGAATATCATCAAAAAGTTGATTTATTTCACTAATTCCATTCAAAAAGCGAAACTTGTATATTATATTCATTCATTACACACAGACTGATATATATCAAATGTTTATTTCTTTTAATTTTGATGATTATAACTGACAACTAAGGAAAATCCCAAATTCAGTATCTCAGAAAATTTGAATATTACTTAAGACCAATACAAAGAAAGGATTTTTAGAAATCTTGGCCAACTGAAAAGTATGAACATGAAAAGTATGAGCATGTACAGCACTCAATACTTAGTTGGGGCTCCTTTTGCCTGAATTACTGCAGCAATGCGGCGTGGCATGGAGTCAATCAGTCTGTGGCACTGCTCAGGTGTTATAAGAGCCCAGGTTGCTCTGATAGTGGCCTTCAGCTCTTCTGCATTGTTGGGTCTGGCATATCGCATCTTCCTCTTCACAATACCCCATAGATTTTCTATGGGGTTAAGGTCAGGCGAGTTTGCTGGCCAATTAAGAACAGGGATACCATGGTCCTTAAACCAGGCGAGACGCTTCTGACGCTGTCTGTTGTTCAAGAGTGGCTTGACACAAGGAATGCGACAGCTGAAACCCATGTCTTGCATACGTCTGTGCGTAGTGGTTCTTGAAGCACTGACTCCAGCTGCAGTCCACTCTTTGTGAATCTCCCCCACATTTTTGAATGGGTTTTGTATCACAATCCTCTCCAGGGTGCGGTCATCCCTATTGCTTGTACACTTTTTTCTACCACATCTTTTCCTTCCCTTCGCCTCTCTATTAATGTGCTTGGACACAGAGCTCTGTGAACAGCCAGCCTCTTTTGCAATGACCTTTTGTGTCTTGCCCTCCTTGTGCAAGGTGTCAATGGTCGTCTTTTGGACAACTGTCAAGTCAGCAGTCTTCCCCATGATTGTGTAGCCTACAGAACTAGACTGAGAGACCATTTAAAGGTCTTTGCAGGTGTTTTGAGTTAATTAGCTGATTAGAGTGTGGCACCATGTGTCTTCAATATTGAACCTTTTCACAATATTCTAATTTTCTGAGATACTGAATTTGGAATTTTCCTTAGTTGTCAGTTATAATCATCAAAATTAAAAGAAATAAACATTTGAAATATATCAGTCTGTGTGTAATGAATGAATATTATATATAAGTTTCACTTTTTGAATGGAATTAGTGAAATAAATCAACTTTTTGATGATATTCTAATTATATGACCAGCACCTGTATATACAGTATATTCAATTAGAATATTACTTAAGACCAGTACAAAGAAAGGATTTTTAGAAATCTTGGCCAACTGAAAAGTATGAACATGAAAAGTATGAGCATGTACAGCACTCAATACTTAGTTGGGGCTCCTTTTGCCTGAATTACTGCAGCAATGCGGCGTGGCATGGAGTCGATCAGTCTGTGGCACTGCTCAGGTGTTATAAGAGCCCAGGTTGCTCTGATAGTGGCCTTCAGCTCTTCTGCATTGTTGGGTCTGGCATATCGCATCTTCCTCTTTACAATACCCCATAGATTTTCTATGGGGTTAAGGTCAGGCGAGTTTGCTGGCCAATTAAGAACAGGGATACCATGGTCCTTAAACCAGGTACTGGTAGCTTTGGCACTGTGTGCAGGTGCCAAGTCCTGTTGGAAAATGAAATCTGCATCTCCATAAAGTTGGTCAGCAGCAGGAAGCATGAAGTGCTCTAAAACTTCCTGGTATACGGCTGCGTTGACCTTGGACCTCAGAAAACACAGTGGACCAACACCAGCAGATGACATGGCACCCCAAACCATCACTGACTGTGGAAACTTTACACTGGACCTCAAGCAATGTGGATTGTGTGCCTCTCCTCTCTTCCTCCAGACTCTGGGACCCTGATTTCCAAAGGAAATGCAAAATTTACTTTCATCAGAGAACATAACTTTGGACCACCCAGCAGCAGTCCAGTCCTTTTTGTCTTTAGCCCAGGCGAGACGCTTCTGACGCTGTCTGTTGTTCAAGAGTGGCTTGACACAAGGAATGCGACAGCTGAAACCCATGTCTTGCATACGTCTGTGCGTAGTGGTTCTTGAAGCACTGACTCCAGCTGCAGTCCACTCTTTGTGAATCTCTCCCACATTTTTGAATGGGTTTTGTTTCACAATCCTCTCCAGGGTGCGGTTATCCCTATTGCTTGTACACTTTTTTCTACCACATCTTTTCCTTCCCTTCGCCTTTCTATTAATGTGCTTGGACACAGAGCTCTGTGAACAGCCAGCCTCTTTTGCAATGACCTTTTGTGTCTTGCCCTCCTTGTGCAAGGTGTCAATGGTCGTCTTTTGAACAACTGTCAAGTCAGCAGTCTTCCCCATGATTTTGTAGCCTACAGAACTAGACTGAGAGACCATTTAAAGGCCTTTGCAGGTGTTTTGAGTTAATTAGCTGATTAGAGTGTGGCACCAGGTGTCTTCAATATTGAACCTTTTCACAATATTCTAATTTTCTGAGATACTGAATTTGGGATTTTCTTTAGTTGTCAGTTATAATCATCAAAATTAAAAGAAATAAACATTTGAAATATATCAGTCTGTGTGTAATGAATGAATATAATATACAAGTTTCACTTTTTGAATGGAATTAGTGAAATAAATCAACTTTTTTGATGATATTCTAATTATATGACCAGCACCTGTATATATATATATATATATATATATATATATATATATAGTGTGTGTGTGTGTGTGTGTATATATATAGTAAATGTATAAAAGTAAATGTTTTTTTCCATAGAAAACTTACAGTATAAAACCTACTGTATCATAATTGATATGCAAATTTCTAAGGCCAGTAAATTATCAACATGATCAAAACTTTGATCTGCTACATGTCTTCTGTCGTCTGATTGATTGTTTATACTTTTTTAGCAAGTAAAAGTCCCTTTTAGTAAAACTGTAAAAACGTCCACCTTCAGGTCGTGGTATACGTGTCTTTTTGATGTGAAATCTTTACTGATTTTTAAAGTAAACGTAAGAATAACTTATATTGTTTGTAATAACAAGATGAACATTTACTGGACTGAAGCAAGATAGGTTTACTTGATTATCCATAGACATTTTTTAGAATAATCATATTAAAATGTGAGCATCAAATATGATACATCAGGCTTTTAAGGAATGTTTATTTGTTCATCTCTCAAGCGTCATCGTATTGCATTGCATTATATGTTTTTTGCCCTCCACAATGAAAACTATAATGAAAACACAATGAGTTATGATCATAAAACTAAGCATTTAAATATCATCTTACTTCTATTATTGCCATCTTATACTATAACAATTACTGGAAGATATAAAGTGATAACTGATATTTATATGCATTTTATGAAAGTAATCTGCTATACTGTTATAAAGATCACTGATTTACATTACAAGCTATCAGAATTTTTGGTCATATAAATATCAGCAACTGCACCAAATAACATATTTTTGCTCAGTTTAGGCCTCGTAATAAAATTGAGGTGTTTTTTTCCTTCTCGAGTATGAGCTTCATATTCTCACCATATTATACTATAACCATAAAAGCCTGATGTATCAAATATGACACTCAACAAAAAACACACCTTTTTTTAGAATTTTTAAAATATATTTTGTCTAATGGTTCAATAAAATGGTCCATTTAAAAAAAAAAATCTGATTATTACATCAGGCTTTACAGGGTTAACCACACAAACCACACAAAAATAACTAAAAACTATAGTTATTATAGTAAATAACTATAAAATTAGTTTTTGATCATATTATTATATTATTTTATATTATTATCTGTTTTATCTATTGGTTGTGCTGTATCTGTAAGCTTTGAACATGGTAAATGGAGCGGCACTATGAATGCCATTAGTAAATGCGTGAGAGGTGACATTCAGTAAAATACTGCGCTTGCAAACAGAGAGAGGGTGTGTGGGTGGACAAAACACTGAAAGACCTTCTGTTGTTATTCGCACAATCACATTTTGACAAACATCATCGCAATACAGCTGGTTTGGCTTCGAGCTGTGAATTAGGTCATATTAGACGAGGGACAGGTGGTTTTGCTTGCTGCACGGTGGGGAAATAAAACAAAGTAATTGCTTCACTGCAGAATTGCAGCCTGCAGGTTATGATGTCTTCACATGTTTGGAATTCTTTTATGGCATTAATATGATTTAATAGGAATTGATGATCACTGCTCCTGGCGTTCGTTCTTGATTCAGTTACTGTAGGTAAAGTGGGGTGAGCAAACTTTATTTAGTGGGATATAACGCATTAGTGTGACAGCCAAGGTAAAGGAAGTGCAAGCCAATAACATCATGAACACTGAATATGTGGAAGTTTAAGGCTTTCAAAAGTAAATACAGTCCCTGTTGGGAGTCGATTTGCATTGCAGAAACACAGGCGCTATTGTACAACATCCATCAGCACAGTCGGAGTGCTGTTGGGCCGAGCGAAGCGTTTCGCGCAAAGAAACAAAAACGAACTGCAAGGCAGGGGGACATGCAAATGTGAACTTTTCCCCTCCAAATGCATCAGTGTTCGCCGCTCTCCAACGAACTCACTCGCGCACGTCACATTTTGAATCACAACAACATCACCACAGTATTCAGACAATCGTCTTTCACTATTGGACACCATATATCACATTGACAAGCTGGGGTCATACATTTAATGGTAATGCTTTACAACAAGAGCTTATTTGTTAACATTAATGTATTAACTAACATGAGCAATATATATTTTTTTTTTACAACATTTAATAGTCTTTGTCATTGTTAGTTAATAAAAATACAACTGTTTTATGTTTATGTTAGTTCACAGCGCATTAACTAATGTTAACAAAGACAACTTTTAATGTTAAAAATGTATCAGTAAATGTTGACATTTACATTAACTAATACAAATACATGTAGAATTAAATGTATAATTATTGTTCATTGTAAGTTTGTGACTAAGTAATGATTAGGATTCTGCACTATTTCTTGGTCATTAATCAAATATGTAAATTTGTGGCACTGACCATTTGAACTTTGTACAGACAGTCAGATGTTATACTTCCATTAAAGCTTAATATGCTCTTTGGATCATCCCAAATCATACTG
Source organism: Ctenopharyngodon idella (assembly GCF_019924925.1). NCBI lineage: Eukaryota > Metazoa > Chordata > Actinopteri > Cypriniformes > Xenocyprididae > Ctenopharyngodon > Ctenopharyngodon idella. Next base: position 87,357 of record NC_067238.1, on the reverse strand, counting down.
CAGAACATGATGGGTTTACACAAACTTGTGGAGTTCATACAGCTCAACTGCTGCTATCTGATAAAATAGTTTGTGATTTAAAAAGTATAAAAAAAAAAAATTGCATTGGCAAAAATGCACAATAGAAGCATTCTATGTCAAATGTTTCGATTTAATTCCAAAAGATCACTTTTTTATATGTGTATCACCCTATTATATGATACATATTGTGGGTATTCAGTACCTACTAAATATTGTTCATAGTGTAAGGTCTACAATAAACAGGGCTTTTTGCAATGCTTTTTTTTTTTAGTTTGGGTGGCAATGGACCCTTTTCACATTTCTGGGGTTCTCAGAACAGAAGTCGTCATTGTTGGGAAAACATCTATAGCGGTGAATGGGACACGACAGCAAATATAATTTTTTATTTTGCATTTGTTCTAAAAGCAAAAGAAAAAAATCTGTGTTTTTCATTTCCACAACTTTCTAAAAGAGGGAAAAAATATAGAGAGATTGATTATAGCAGTTAGAAGAAAGAACAATGTCATAACTTCCTTAGCCGTTGTATTAGAAACACCCTCACAGCAGCGTTAATTCACTTTTTGTCATTTACTGCCAAGGTAATATAACACAAAGTATAGCGTTATGAATGTGTATTAATTTTTTCTATTTTTTATTAAAATATTAAAAACTTTACTAGATTTGTGATGCTGTTATGGAAATGCGTCATCACAGTCCGTGAAAAGGTTCCATTGGTACAAATAATGTGTGGTGCTGCATATATGCCAAAAACAAGATTATAGTCATTAGCAAAACTGGAGCCAAGAGTTTACAGCTGCCGAGGTGTATTAATAAAAACATGAACCAAGAATACAATGTGCTTTTAAAGGCATGCTGCTAAAACTGTGTATCCTAGAAGAATGTATACTGTAGCTGCTCCATAAAGTATTTGGACACTTATGCCGCACTTAAAAATGTAATTGCAGTAGACACAAAATATCACACCAAGTGGCATCTGGAAAGAAATTATTAAAAAAAAATTGTTTATTTACACTAATGTTTGGCAGCCATAAAGTGCACAAATATAGTATATCGGTTTTTTTTTTTTTTTTTTTTTAAACCTAATAAACGTATTGTTTTGTTAAACGTTTTACTTAGTGTTTTTTGTATAATATTATTTTAAATAAATGACACTTGATGTGGTATTTTATTAGCTAATGCAATGACATTGACAAATTGTGTAGCTGAAGTGTCCAAATCCCTTTTGCAGCAACTGTATTACTTGTAAGATTTTAGTGTTTTTATTATTTTTGAATGTCAATCATGACAGATATAATATCATATAATGAATTTGCAAATAAGCGGTTAATAAGTGGATTTGTTAAAGGTATAAGGTACCACAGCAAGTTGCACATAAAGGAAAAAAACAACTTAGTAAAACCAGCTAAATCTGTACAATATGGTAGAAATGTGGTAGAAAGCTGCTGTACTAAAAGTAAATATGCTAAAAGTAGGAACAGTCTTTTCTGATGATCCTGCAAAATGTTCTATGGTGCAAAAACACTTGTATTCCAGAAATAGCCCTTATTTAATAATTAATGCAAATAAGAACTGAAGTCAGGGCAAGAAGCAAGTCAGTCTCCAATTTAATGTTGAAACACCCAAAACCAGAGATATTTTCACACTGAACTACATATGAAAGAGTGAAAAACATAATTAATCAGATATTGATCTACTATATAAAGTATTACCATTGTATTACTGATAATTGTTTAGTACCTCAAAGCTCAAAGATTTAAAACAAACACACCAAACCAGCATGCGTAAAAACATGCATTGGTGTAATGCTGGACGATACTCTTCATACTAAATCATCCTATCGCCAACATGTGAGATCGCTGATACAATAAATTACCGCCGGGAGTGGGAGGTTGTCATATTTGCTTATTTATCTGATCATTAATTTATTTGTTTATTTACTCATTTATTGAATTATTTTCTTACTTTTATGTGAATTGTTGTCCATCATTTTGCAAGCAATGATGGAATTAGTGATAGAGAAAAAAGTCACGTTGCAATATTGGATATATTTCAGTTTTAAACCATGAAGGCGAACCAGTGGATTTTACACAAGCAATGTGCAAACTTTGCACGACAGTTAAGCCGCTGAAGGAGTCTCAAATACCAGTCAATTATTCACTACAGAAAGTGAAAGTAAAAATTGACTAAGCTTTCTCCATCTGAAACTGCATTAACTGCGCATATTCTCTCAATATAATTGTCTTAATTTATTTTCTTTTAATTTTCAGTGATGACTGATTATTGCAAATTCAATGAGGAGTAAACTAATCTATCTAAGCTTTTATTATCACAGAGCATCAGTGTGATTTGCTATGAAATTATGGTGGAGCAAATGAATTGGAATATTGATTTAATAATAATAGTAGCCTAACAATAATATTAAAAACAACAATTCAATACATTAATTGGAAATGCCAAATCCTCTTGATATTGGCGATAGATGACGCTTTCGACAATATCTCTGGCTATCGTCGATATACAATATCGTCATCTATTGGCACAACCCTACATTAGTGTCACATTTGTAAACTACTGTAAACAAGTCCTGCTATTCATACAACAATTTTACACCACAGCACTCGCAGTACTAAATTTACTAAATTGTAAACCTCCCTGAATTGCTGTGGGGTTTCTTTTGATTTAATCTGTCCTGTCAAACTTAAAATATACAAGAAAACATTGCATTGCATCGTTTATACAGTATGCTATAAATAATATGTTACATGATTATTAGCCTTTCTGGCACAGATACAAAGATCAACATGGGAACTGTTAAAAAAAAAAAATATATATATATATATATATATATTCTTCATCTGTTGCCATTTTTATGTACTGTAATCAATTTCAAATAAGTCTATCATATGTTGTTGTAGAGGATAGAAGTGAAAGAAAGCGTGTTTTTTTTTTTTTTTGTGATTATCACATAATGCTCAGGCCTGTTATCACACATCCACCCGAGGAGCTGAGTCAGACCGCTGCACTTAAACAGCACTCCAATGCTCACGTACATGAACGCAAAGCCACGGCCAAAAACACTGCTGTCTTGGAGAACAAGACAAAAATTTACTAAGTACAACAAAAGTGATGTATTTGTCCAATAAATTAACTCCAGTGTTTCCTCGCCGAAGTCTAACCTGTCCTGCCACATTTTCATAATGAACCATAAATATTTTTAAAGGGGACACTGGCTGAAATTACCATTTTTTTTTTTTAGATTTTTTTTTTTTTGCATTTAGTTTGGTTTTTGGCGTATTTGCCAGCTGAGAAAAGCTGAAACGAAAACACACAGCCAGTTTGTTATGGGCTGTCTGAGTCTGAAACTGTGTCATATAGCGAGCTGTTTCAATTTGCAGCCGGTTTCTACATAGATAGCTAGCTATTTGAATAAGGCCACCCACGACTGCTGACAGACTCTTTCGTATTAGCATAGACCCCGCCCTAAGCGAGTTGTACACTGTCCGCCATTTTCACCAAGCGTCTCGTAAGCACCTCTGGTGTTTTGTTGTTGGATGTAAGAGTGAACGTTCATGTTGGAGTGGACTCTTGATGTGCAATACATATTTTTCAGCTGTCAACTCGAATCATGTTTTTTGTACTGTCCCTATTCAAATAAACTTATAAATAAAATAAACTGATCAGTGCCAACTGTTCATGATCCAGCTTATACTCTCCGGAGCGATACTAGTCACGGCAGTAACGAAAGGGAGAGCATGCACTTCATTACAGTTCATCTGAGTTGTTTCACGGATATAAAGTTTACCAGTATATTAAGCACCCCCCAAATAGCATAAGGTTTGTTTACTGTTAGTTGTAACTAGGGCTGGGCGATTTTTCCGATTTTTTTGATTAATTTGAATGTAATGTTTTGCCTCAATTTTATTATTTTTTAAATCGAGAAATCGCGATTTTGAATAAAAATGTTAGCAAGCGTTACAATTAGACATGTTGACAATACATATTGACAATAAGAAAATGATCCGACCTCATGATGGTGCCGGCGCGCCTGATTAACCGCTCTCATGTGGCGCTCTATGAACGTAGAACACATCATTATTCTTAAGCGGCTGTTCATTCAGAAATGCGTTATTGCGTTATAAAAATGTGACGCAGGCAGTGGAATGAGGAAAAAAAGGCAAAGGTATTAAACATGAGTTGAGCTTTTTTTTTTAACTTGATTGCCTTGTTTTAGAATGCCGTTTCATGGGCGAGACGCTGCAAAAGACACAAGTGCAAAACCTAAACTTGTCCACCAAACATAAAAACAATTGGACAAATAGCGCAATGAAATGCAAAAACCTGTAAACCTGTTTGATATTTCATGTTTGCATGGTGGTGACAGGCTGAAAGTTGCTGTTGTTTTCTGTTTTTAAAAAGCATTTGCTGTTAATAATAGCCTATTACTGGTGTTATTCATTGCTATTACTTTTTGGCTAAGAAATATTTAGCATTTTCTTATTTTATATTATTTCTGAGTATATAGGATGTGTTTAAGATAACACTGTACAACGGGAAAATGGAACTTTTTTTTAACCAGATTGTTAATAAAGAGAATGTTACTTAAATCATATTGTATTTAAGTTTTTTAAGTTGACTAGTTAAACAGTAAAAAAAAAAATCAAAATCGGAATCGTGAATTGGTCAATCGTTCTGAAAAAATTTAGATTTTATTTTTTGCCATAACGCCCAGCCCTAGTTGTAACGAGTGTTTTTTGTGTAATTCGCTGTGTATGTTGATGATAATGCAAGGGAGAGAGAAATTTTATGGATGGATAAGACTTTAATGCGCACATCTTGCACTGTGATATTCTGTAGTGAAAACGGATGTGTCATATTTTGTGTGATGTACAATAAACTTCATAAAAATCATCAGTAAAATTTTGGCCATCATTTGGACAGGGTCCGCTACAACAGGCTTGTACTAATTGTGGATAAAAGCAAGTTGACAACATAAGTTATAAACTATACCTGTTCTATCTCCATGCAGCATATATTCTCTGGCTCTCTAGTCATCATTATCCGACCCCGCTAGTTTCTGACATTTTCAGTGCGTGAGATTGTCCTGTTTTGTTGTTGCGGGTTGAGCAAGAGCTCTTGAAGCTCCGCCCTTCATACTGAAAGGGGTCTGGGAGCACCAGCTCATTTACTTTTAAAAGGATATGCACAAAAATGGCACGTTTTTGCTCACCCCCAAAAAGTGTCAATTTTAACATGCTATAAAAAATGATCTGTGGGGTATTTTGAGCTGAAAATTCACATACACACTCTGGGGGCATCTGATGTCACCTTTAAACTTCTCCTAATAAAAAGGTCTCTAACGATGTGTTTTGTGCCACTGCTTTGGCATCCATCAAGTATTCGTCAGTCAAGCTAAATTGAAAGTGCCCTTATACAATTGGAAAAGACTGCAATAGTGCGATTTAAGTAAATAAGTATAGTCTGTTACGCTGCGTGTTTTAAAGTGAATCGCACACTTTTCTCACGTGATAAAAGTGTGATCCTTTTTTTCTGTGTCTCAGTTCACAGTGAATGCAGCAAACTACATCTCTGCATGTGCTAATTTAGTTTAATATGCATTTGGGAATGCAATGGGCACCAGTTATTTCACATGTACATAATTTTCAACATTTTTGTGGACATATGATTTAAGAATTACACTGCATTTGTAATCAGAGGATATTTTAAACCTGATTTTCACAAAAATAAAAGCTCAAGGGTTTATCTCGTACAAGTGAAGAAATTAGCACAAAAGTATTGTAATTTCCTTACTGTAGTGTAAAGTAAAATAATATACTATTATAATATTAAATTAATTTTTCATTTATATTTATTTTACAGTGCATTTGTTTTATAATATAATACTGTCTTGGGGATACTAATAATAACAATAAAACTATTTTGAACTCACAAAGTGCACCAAATTGATGCATTTAACTTTAAAATGCACAAACATTTCTTCCGGGTGGGGGGAGGGTCCACCCCCCCATAGCCTCACAAAATCCTGTGGGAAATACTGAACTCACTCAGTCTGCACTTGCAGTACATAAAATGAATAGTGCTTAACATTGCAATGAATTATGAGAGCTCAGAGACAGCATGTCTGAAACAAGAGTTACACTTCTAAAAATATCTGACTGCTCATTTAACTCATGACAAAATGCTCAAGAATTCAAAGCCGCAGAATCTTTGATGATTTCTGTAATTACAAGAAACTACTGTAAATTAAAAGCCCATTTCTGTCAGTAGGTAGTTGACATGACATCAAGCAGTGTCAGCAGTGTGACATGATATACTTCATTTAAACTATTTTAACTAAACTATTTTGAAATTCTTGTATAATTATTGAACATGCAATTTTTATGACTTTATACCAAGGAATGGGTCCCACTTTTTACTAGCTGCTTAGTAATACTGTGTCATCATGTTCTGATCTGAGTGTTAAAAGCTTTTAGGGAAATCAATCTGGATTACTTGCCTGTATATTAAGCTGGGATATGATACAGTGATATAACATTAACAATTACACACACGTTTAAATGAAAAAAATACACTTTCCATTTAAATACAGTACATGATTAACCTAAAATCCTGATGCTGAATATTATGAATTAATAATAATATCAATGTTCGACTTTGTGCAGTATTGCACATTACAAATGACTTACTATAATAATAAAATAAGCAAATATTAGTGTATTGCACACTGCAGAAAAATGCAGAGAGAACTTCAAACTGTATTTCAAACTTCATATTGCAGAAGAATATATGTTTTTTTTGTTCAATGCCAGTCTAAACCAAAGGAACTTGAAAGTGAGAGTTTTTTTTGCCAAGAAAGCATTCTTGTGATTATTTATGTTCCTCATAAATTATCTTTGACTGCATTATAATGATTTCCTAATTCGGAATATGATTAAGATTGCATAGGTGGACAAGGTATTTTGGCTGTTTTGAAATATAACATTTAACGCCACTCAAAATAACAAAATGACTTGAATAAAGAACGAGATTGAATGAGCGATTCAGTAAAATGATCCGATCCTCCTATCAATAGCTCCTTCCTATATGATAACAGACAGAATACCTGTCATCAGCCAGGCAAATCTTAAAGATTCTCCTCACAATATAATCAAAAAAGGTGGAAATTATATTAACATGTTGACTGTATCTCTTATACACAGCCTCAGCAGAAAGAATGCCTTACCACAAACACTAATTCATAATCAATGATCAAAATAATGTCAAGGGATTCATGACGAAAAATGTTGACAAAAATGAGTGCATCCATCCATATACATTGGCCTCAAAAGGTATTTGGACTCAGTTACTCTCTGAATGTGATATCATTGCAAGTACAGGCTATAAATAATATTTGGTTTGATATTTTGTTAATGCAATGAATTAAAAACAAATATTTGTGGATTAAGCATCCAAATCACTGATCTCTATATTATAGATCAGTGGTCGAAATATTTTTTGGAGCCACTGTACCATCATTACTGTTAAATCATCATAAACAAATTTATTTTTAATGACAATAGTGGCTTATACCAAGTCACCATAGTTATAAAGTAGTAGTGTAGTAAATATGGTTCTTGGTAGAAGGGCCTGAATATGAAGACTGATAATGCAGTACTGGGAATGAATGAACTTTTTACATGTTGTTTATCCTAAATATACATGCAACACATAAAGTCGTTAAATAAGGCTTTAGGCGCTCAATTTGCAACATTTAGGTTTCATAATAATGTGTTATGAAGCAGAACAGCAGGGTTGAGGTTGTGTGTTTGTGAGGAGGCCCCCTGTGTGGCCTTCACACAGACATACACTCAACCTCCAATTACCCACGTAATTTTTTCCATCTCTGCCTGAGAAACAACAGCGAATTAAACACAAACATGAGAAAGACATTCGAGCTCATTCAGGACTAGATACTATAGAAATAACGCAAATAGTAATAGTTATGCGTATGTTTACGAAGCTACAGAGCGCTAGCTTTAGCAGCAGCTGAACCAGCGCGGGCCGTGTCTCAAAACCTAGCGAGCTCACTACATAGACAGCTTTTTTAGGCATCAGAGGGGGCGTGTACACGGGACGCGTTCTTGCGTACAGAATGGAACCTAACGCAGCGTTTTCAAAAAGCTTATGACAAAACGGCAAAAACGTTCGTGTTTTGTGTGAATGTACGATATACGATGACTGTCTAGGCAGCTCACTAGGTTTTAAGTCACAGCCATGGTCATGATGAATCAACAGCATGATTATGTACATTGTTATATATTAACCTTTTAAACTCATTTGGCGTAAATAAACAGATTTAGTTAATCGGGTCAAATGTATTTTATATAATGTATTCACTGTATATATAGATCTAAGACTGTTACAGAGCTGTCATATATGTGTCATGCATATGCGTTTCTGCTGTATAGTGCTATAATAATTTTATGTGAAGAATGGATGTTGTTTTCATATAGAGTCCATGATAAACAGCCTGACCCAATTAAACGACTCTAGCAGCAGCGTATGTGAAGATGCTTAAATGAATGGCAGTAAATGAAGCAGGATTTGGGCCTGTTGTTTACCTCTAAGGACAGGTGAATGAGGGCAGCGCTCGGGTGAGCTCCTGTGCTCCGGAGGAGAGCGCCTCTGCCGCGGGATCAGCCGACCGTCCAGCGAGCCGTTTCCTGCCGGACTGGCGAGCGTCGGGCTGCCGGAACTGGAGCTGCTGTGCTGGGCTGCTGCGGTCGGTTCTGTGTTGCTTCCGACTGAGATGGAGGAGGAGGAGGAGAAGGAGGACGCGGGAGGGCGGGTCGGGCTGTGCTGCTGATTTCCACGCAGGAGCTGGTAGGGCACAGTGGCGCGAATGGGCTGCAACCGGCTCGTGTTGCCGGCGGAGGATGATGATGATGATGATGCTGCTGAGGAGGAGGAGGAGGTGTTGATGGGGGACCCGTCATTGCTGCGCCTGACCCGAGCCGAGTGCACAGGTGATGCTGACATGACTGAACCCAACTATATGTTAGTTTTACTGTAAAATACGCTAATAAATTACTTCCCAAGCCTTCATTAATTCATTAACTAACCTCAAGTCATTCATTAAACTTCTCATTAAACATATTTTAACAGTTAAGAAAAAAAGCAGAAGCTTATTTTAATGTTGGTGTAGTGCGTAGCTTCGGCTTGTCGGTTAGTGCGCTGAAATTATAGCAATTTTGTAGCTTCCCTGAACGAAGTTTTTGTCCTTTAGTCATGCAGTCTGCAGATGATTGGTTGACTCTAACTTGCTCTTAAAATGTGCCAGGAGTTCATCCTGATCTGGAAACCTAAAAAAGTTAACGCTGAAGAAATGTTATCCCGACTGTCGTGTGTCTCAGCACCCCTTTGCCTTGTGCTACTCCAAATGACAGGCACTTCAGCGGCACAGTCACTGAGGAGTGTGGGCGGGAGCGTCCGGCGCTCTTACGGCCTCTGATTGGGGAATCGCATGATCGAAATAAAATATGATTGGTCTGGTGAAAATGATGGACACAGAAGGAGCCAATGGAGTCACTGTGGTTCAGAACGTTTGGGATTCTGCCTTGCTAATGCTATTGGTTGAGATTGTTAACTGACAGACTAATCTAATGGCACAAAGTACAAACATTAATACTAGATAACACAGATGGTGTAACGGATTTAACTGTAAGCAATGCAAAGAGCATAAGAAGACATACTAGAGACTGGGGCTCTAAATGTAATTTATTAAAATTTATTAATTGCAATTTTAACTCGAAGGTTGAGCTGTGTTCTCAGGATATTTTTGGGGCAAGTTGTCACGTTTTAAATGTAATTTATTAAATTTATTATTTTAAATGTCATTTATTCAATTCAGTAATTTAAGGTTTTTTTTTTGACAAAACGGTGATGTGACATTTTTGGTAATATTTACATATTGTATGGAAGTTTATTATATATATATATATATATATATATATATATATATATATAAAGTACAGTCGTTAAAAAAAAAAGGAATTTGCAAGATATGTTCATACAAAACAGCAAATTGCATCAAAATAATGTAATCAAATAAGATTTTAATTAAACAACATCATTACATTCCGCTCATGCTCAAAATTTAGCATAAACATCATGTGGGATCAGAATCAATGAGGAATTCTGTTCCAGATATAAATCAATAAGGAATCCATAGTTAAGGTGATGGCATAATATTTACCTGAAAAAAGTGGCATTAAATTATTTTACAGACATTTTAAAGGGCAAAGACAGCACAACGCAAACTTTGATTACTTCAGTACAGTGTTTTGAAAAGTGACTGAGATAAATTAGGAGGAACCTATTAACCTTAGATGAAGTAACTGTCAGACAAATCAAAACAAAGAGATAAAAAGTGAGATTTGATGTGATATTAAGCGAATAAACTAAACCGATATCAAGTAAAGTACAGAGGATGTAAAGGAGACACAGCTAAACTCCTGAGTGCATTGTTTAAATAGCAGCACGCACTATAAAACCCATCCATTAACTGAAATTCAGATGAAGAAAAAAAAAAAAAACCCAGATCAACAACCATGTGACCTATTCAAAAAGAACAGTAAATCCTATTAAAATCCATGTGCATGTTTTTGCAATTAAACATTGTTCAGAATACATATCTGCCTCCCAAAATGGCCTGCTATCTAGCAGAACTTCAAAACTTCATGCATTAAAACCAAACAACAACAGTAGAGGTACAATGTTCACACACACACACAAAAAAAAAAAATATATATATATATATAAAACAAAGGGATATAATGTTGGCCTATTTATAATGAGCACTGCAATGTTCGTCTCTCAATTTTAAGTGCAATCCTTTCACTAAGGTGATGTGTGTATTTTTTGTGATGTAAAAATACTTCATATCCCAACTTAATATGCGGAAACAACTAGAAGTAAGCTATATTCTATACTGATTACCCTGAAAAGTGTAAACACTGCATTACTATCAAAATATTGTTCTGTATGAGCATCCTGAACAGCCCGGCACAGCGACACTGACTCAACCAATGGCGTCAGTTTAGGGTGGGACTATCTGTTTGGTTGACCAATGGCAGACAGGGGAGTGTTTAAGGTTTACTGGTACTCACTGTAGAGTTACAGCAAATGTAGCGGACTAGCCAAAGGCCTTTATGATTGCCATTTTTAATATTTATATATATTTTAAAAGTATAATTTATATTTGAATTAAATACTTCTATCTATTAACAAATTATTTATTTTAGATATGTTTAAAGAATTACATTGCTGGGTGACTAGTTACTATAAAATCATTCTTTCTGTGTATCATGACTGGTTTAAGTGAACGATCTGCAAGCAAACTTCTTGAAACCGATTCCATAAATTACAGTAAGTCTTTGCAGAACTAAGAAGAAACTGAGGAAGGCTAACATAGACTGCGGCGTCTGAAACATCACACAACCGAATGCAACTATTCAGAAACATAGCATCGAAACTATTTCAGCATATCATCTTATGCTACAGGACCCCACAGAGTCAAAATGCAAAATTGCACAGATTTTACACCCGTAAAATTTGAACTACATTTGAAAAATGTAAAGCCATAGGTCATCTTATAAATACTCATCTACTGTTTTTAAATGAGGCGGTAACACTCAGCTCACACAATAAAGTGTAAGATCCTGAGAGACTGTAAACCATTTTGATGCGAACTTCACTAACTTATTTAAACTAAATGGAAAATATGTTCGTTTGAGCCCAACACCCTATAGTCAGTGACCGATTTTTGTCAGCTAACTGAAACTAGATCTTCATTTATTTAAGAGGCAAGCGGTTAAGGAGAATCTTGACAACCAAATGCTCGTAGTTCATCACGTGTTAGTGATATAACTGATGTGAGAGTCATGGCTCACAAAGCACAGAGTTCTCCAGAGAGAAGTCATAACGAAAGTTGGCTAGTTTGTCATTTATGTCAGAAGGCAAGGTGATATCTGTTACAAAGGGCAGGCCCGCCTGCATGGCCAGGATATGTGGTGCTAAAGTGAAAGGTATATCTCCTAGAAGTTCAGTGAGAGCAGGGGTGGCGTCTACACTGTGCGTTTCTGAGGACATCTTAGCAGATGTGGGCTGGGAGGAAGGCTGAGCCGTCTCTGTAAATCCTCTGTTCCTGGTGCTGGATGGCTGAACAAAAAAAGAAAATCCACAGTGAAAACTGAGAAACCGGATCTGTTGTAGAGCAGAACTGTTATTATATTCATCACAGCATGTGTGACTCAACCAAACTGCCACTGTGAGCACGTTTTTAGCTTTTTAACTCCTCATTAAGGCTGAATAAGTTCATCCTTACTCATTATAATCATCATCAAGGTCAGGTGATTTGATATGCCAGGTATCAGTTTCTTAAGTATTAATTGTTATTAGTTAGACTGACTGCATGAATGAGTCAAAAAAATTTGGCCTCACATCAGTACACCCAAAAAGTGAACGCGTGCAGCCACAGAGCTGAGAAATCTGGTCTCATATGAGGTGAATGAGGATTCATAACAGGCCTGAAACATCACGACGAAGGAAGTCACATGTTGTACCACAACTAGAGCTGAACTTCACAGTTTAACACAACTAATGATGCACAAATGTACAGCACATAGATAAACTAACGTTCGAAAGTTTGGGGTCGGTGAGATTTTAAATTTTTTTGAAAGAAATTAAAACTTTTATTCAGCAAGGACACATTAACTTAATCAAAAGTGCCAGTAAATACTTTTATAATGTTACAAAAGATTTCTATTTCAAATAAATGCTGTTCTTTTGAACTTTCTATTCATCAAAGAATCTTTGAAAATGTATAACAGTTTCCACAAAAAGTATTATGCAGCAAAACTCTTTTCAACACTGATAATAATAAGAAATGTTTCTTGAGCAGCAAATTAGCATATTAGAATAATTTCTGATGGATCATGTGACACTGAAGACTGGAGTAACGATGCTGAAAATTCAGCTTTGCCATCACAGGAATAAATTACATTTTAAAATATATTAAAATAGAAAAGAGTTATTTTTAATTGTTATGATATTTCACAATATTACTGTTTTTACTGCATTTTTGATCGAATAAATGCAGCTTTGGTAAGCACAAGAGACTTCTGGCAGAACAGATTCTAAAATGTATAATAGTTTGGGTGTAGTGTTGTATTTTAACATAATCAGCTCAAATACACCAGTAAGAGACACTGTCATTCCTGTGCATTATTAATTAAGGTCAAATGTGAAACTAAATGCACAAAAAGATGTTAATTTGTCAGTGATTAAATGTGCAAAGCTTTTCATTCATAGACACTTAAGCTGGTGCTTCTGCTGCAGATAAACAGAATCTAGTTGTCATAGTTGTGGAGGTGGTTTCATACTCTTACCTTTCCTGTTTGTCTTATATGAGTGCCAAATACATGTCAAACAGTGAATGATGATCTATTAATGTCAGTTCTTTACTGCAACATGAGACTGGTACAATACATAGAGGGAGAAGCAAAAACCTGTGAACAACTAACTGAACTAAATAAGGTGGAACTCGTAACTTCCCAACGATGAAAGAGGAGGGTGATTGAAAGCCATCCAGCCCCAATAAAGACCAAAAAGCACAATGAAAGCTGTCTCCTGAAACCACATAATAGCTCTGTGTGAGAAACAGACTAAAATTTGATTCACTCAAAATTGAAAATATTGGTCTCCATTCATGCTCAGTGTATGGAAAAGAGTAGCTTGGACATTCTGTATAAATAACTGCTTTTGTCTTTTAAGGGGGAAAAAAATAAATCATAGACACAAGGTAAGTAACTGATTGGAATTCTCAGCTTTTCCTTTAAGCATCTGAATCAGGTTTCTGAATGGCAGCTTTGTGTAGCTTATAAAGACCCGGTTTGTGGTTCGACTGAATCACAGAACTGCTAACACAACTCTCTGGTAATTTCTAAAGATGTGCTTTTGTGGCATTTAACAGCTAAGCTATGATGTGTCATTCTGTTCCTGTCAATGTTTTTTCTTTGTCCATGTTTTGCATGTAGTGTCAATTTTTCTTCCTCTGTTTTTCCAGTGTTCCCCTAAAAGTCAGCATCAAGCACGAAAAGCAATCATCTTAACTACTTTTTGTGGCTTGTATATCTAAGTGAAACGGCTTCTCAAATGAAAAAAAAAATGTAGCGCGAGACCTTTTGGATTTTGTCCATCGGGAACTGATTGGATTATTGCTAATTGCTGTGATCTCATTTTTTATTGGATTACTGTCCCGGTGCACACGTCATCAGAGAAGAGATGTTGTTACAAGAGGGAGAGGACTTTTTTTTTTTTTTTTTTAAGATTATCAGGAACATAAATTAAAAAAAAAAAAAAAAAGAATGATGTGCAGTTGTGTACGAATAAATCATTTATAATAAACACTAGAATTTTCTATTTCGACTTCATTGTGACTTTAACATTAAAGGGATAGTTCACCCAAAAATTAAAATTCTGTCATTATTTATTCACTCTTATTTTGTTTCAAACCCATAAGACTTTTGTTAATCTTTGGAACAAAAGTTAAGATATTTTTAATAAAATCTGGGAGAATCTAGAATCTATTCACTCAAAACTCGGGTGGTTCAAAATGTTCATAAAGAGCTTGTAAAAGTAATCCAGTGGTTTAATCCAAATCTTCTGAAGAGATATGATCACTTTATATAATGAGCCAATTTAATTCAGGCTTTTATTCACATATAAACATTGATCAGCAAACTTACATAGAGCACTCAAATATGGTAAACGGAAGCACAACTCTACTTGCTTGACGCAGGAGAAGCAGCAGCTCATTTGCATTTAATGGGACACACAAAAACGGCATGTTTTTGCTCAAACTCAAATAGGGGCAAATTTGACGAGCTATAATAAATGATCTGTGGGGTATTTTGAGCTGAAACTTCACAGACATATTCTGGGGACACCAGAGACTTATATTACATGTTGTAAAAGGGGCATTATAGGTCTATGGAGTCAATTTAAAGCCACATATCATTGCAAAAGAATAAAGAATTGCGTTTCTCTTTATGGCAATGTTTTGATGTGGGGCGTGTTCAGCGGGCCTGGCCACGCCTCCCTCAAGTGATGACATCTGCTCAAGACGCAGATCAGCACAGATGAAGGCACCGTTTGTTATTGTAACTGTATTGATTGTGTTTCTCTGTTCAATAAATTAAAAAAAAAAAAAAAAAAACAGATGAAGGCACCGGGCCTCTG
Source organism: Ctenopharyngodon idella (assembly GCF_019924925.1). Lineage (NCBI taxonomy): Eukaryota > Metazoa > Chordata > Actinopteri > Cypriniformes > Xenocyprididae > Ctenopharyngodon > Ctenopharyngodon idella. The sequence continues at coordinate 72,039 of NC_067238.1, read as the reverse complement.
CTGGACATGTATGGTCATAACATTTTTTCTATAGCTGCAATTCCTACACTTTTTTCTCTAACCAGCAGATGCCTCACACCTAAACAATATCCAGAAACAACTTGTATTCAGTTTAGATCATCATCAAGTAATTTTTTTTTTTTTTTTTTTTTCATAAAGATGTAATATTTTATATGCAAGGTAATGGTGTAGTTGAGTAATAATGAGAAGTAAACAAAAAAAATTATATATAATTTGTATTATTAGAAAATTTATTTTTTATACAATAGCTCTGTAAAAAATTTGTGACAATAACTGGAAAAGAAGAGAAAATGTGGGTTAAAACTGGCAGTAACTGAGAAATAATGTAAACAGAGTCCTCCCTTGGATTAACAGGTTAACTTAAGCAAACACTGGTAATACACATTTAGTTAACAAAACGAAACCATAAACATTTTAATGCAATAAAAGTGTGCACACTGACAGAAATAAACAGCAGATATTGGCATATTTCAGATAGTTCACATTAGCGAGTAGTGGCTAATAATAAACACCACTTTAACACAATCTCTAACTTAAGCAAACACTTTTAATAGACATTTAGTTAACACAATAAAACCATGCACATTATAATGCTAGTAAAAGTGTGAATACGAAGAAACGATCCACCCGCATTTCTCTCAGCCATGGTGCCTTCATCTGTGCTGATCTGCGTCTTGAGCAGATGACGTCACTTGAGGGAGGCGTGGCCAGGCCCACTGAACACGCCCCACGTCAAAACATTGCCATAAAGAGAAACGCACAGAAAAGTGAAGCGTGAAGGGAAAACGGTATCGCGAGCACAAGCTTGACTGGAGCGCAGAATAAAAGGAGCGTTGCAAATGAATTAGTAGGTGTGACCATGAAAAATATGTTGCAGAGATAAAATAGGATCATTGATTTTTGCAATTAATTAGATCTTTATTTTTGCACTACTTTATTTCTTTTGCAGTTCTTTTTTCAAGTTCAAGTCCACCAACGTTAATCTGCTAACTTCCCTGACTGCTTTGTCGGATAAAATGGCGGCTCCGGCGTTATGATTGGTTAGATCGCCTGTCAATCAAACTCCTGGAGAAGGGTCAATTGGGGTTGGAGCTAAACTTTGCAAGAGAGTGGCCTTCCAGGAGCAGAATTGGACACCCCTGCTTTAAAGCATTGTGCTGTTTTTGTGATCAATGCACCTGTAATCCAGAAACTATGTGAGCTCTTTGGAACTCACGCAAGTATTTCTTTGGAAACTCACGTATCAAACTACATACTGTCATGCCTCTTTGACAGCTGAGGTTTTTCATGTGGTTTTTCCATTATTTTGTCCACCTGATTGTAAAACCCACTTGTCCTGTCCACAAGTCAACTCCATTAACTGACTCTAGGCTTTGGGATTTTGTGAAAGCCTCTCATATTCAAAGAGAAAGAGTGAGACTGAGCGTCTTTCATTAGCCATATGTCTCCAGGCGGTGCTGCGGAACAGATTGCTGAATGGCAGCAGCACATGTTGGCGCTGTTCAGTCCTGCCACCTGGCACCTGTCACACACCCGCTCGGCTAGCGCAACTCAAGGGGCTCTTTCTCTCTTCAGTGCTGTTGCGTGCCCAGCACATAGCATATGGAAATCATGCCGGCCCGCTAACACAAACGACTCTATGAGTGATCCTTAAGATTTAATTACTCTGTTCAGAATCAGACTGAAAATGTAGCATACCGTGTGTCTACTGCTCTAAGCAAAGAATGTTTTGATATTTTATCATCCGCCAGGTCAAAACAGATCATTTAAAAAAGTAACAGCACACCTTTCCTCAACAAGCATGTACAGCACTGAGTCTTTATGCAGCTCTTTTCTAAATAATGAGTCTGACACATTTGTATTGACCATCTGTTAAAACCAAAAATGACAAAAAGAACCATAAATGTGCGGTCACATTAGTGAAATTTTGCCAGCGAAAAAGCCCAATGTCAGTAGTGTATGATGTGTAAACCAAAGCTCACACAGAAGACGCAAACTAAGCAGCTTTCTGTTGTTCACCATGGTGAAATTCACATGAACAGCTTGAACCTGTTGCGAAATCTTTCTGGGGAAATCTTTCGCCCTTATGCAAAATTTCAGATTGCATGGATTCCTAATGAAATTCAGCCCATGAAATTTGGCTGAATAACAGTAAATATGACTGCACTTTGAAAATTGTCTATATGATTGACATATTGACATTTACAGTCTTCTGCTTTGTGATGTGAGGAATGGACCAAAATTTAAGTTGTTATTCACTGATAATCTTCCCCTCCAGTGAACTGTTAACCAGTGAAGTTCTGTGACTGTATCAATGGCAAATTTTGGCAAATTGGTGGGTAATTCAAATTAATTTGTATTGTAATAGTTTGTATGACCTGCTTACGCCCGGCTGAGGTTCAGGGGTGGACATTCATGCTTATTTTTGTTCTTCTAAAAAATCATACGTTTTCATACGAATCACATCGTACAAATTCATACAAAATCGGCACCTTGTAAAACAGTTACGTTCTCACATTAAAGGGTTAGTTCACCCAAAAATGAAATTTCCTTTATTAATTACTCACCCTCATGTCGTTCCAAACCCGTAAGACCTTCGTTCATCTTTGGAACACAAATTAAGATATTTTTGATGCAATCCAAGAGATTTTTTTATTCCCCATAGAAAGCACAAATGTCTTAATTTGTGTTCTGAAGATGAACGAAGGTCTTACGGGTGTGGAACAACATGAGGGTGAGTAATTAATGACAGAAATTTCATTTTTGGGTGAACTAACCCTTTAACAGCTCACTCGATGGAAAGATTATGTGAATGATGACTTAAATTTTGATTGAAGTTTGTTGCCATACTAAGTATTTGTAATTATGGATCACTCTCCTAAGTGAAACAAAACTCACCTTAGATGGTTGTACTATTACATTTGTTGCAGGCTGCTCAATGTTTATGGACTGAATCTTCTGTCGCTGGTCCTCAGCAGTTTCACCTGAAATGCAAAGAATAAAAACAATGAATAGTTTTAAAATCAATCACAGAAGAAAAGCATATTATTTAGCAAATAGCAATTCCCAGCACCAGTAATTGACCCTGTACGGCAATGGCTTGATTTTCCAAAAGAATAATTACTTTTCCTCCACGGCCAACACAATAATGTGGATTAACTACATTAAACATGGTAGATTACATTATCATATTACGAAGCATTCCTTCTAGGTACTTACAGCCACAATCAACGGCGGTACTTGACAGAAACCTGCAACACCTTAGAATCATAACTAGACAGAACACTGTGTAACAAAAAAAAGACATTTTCTATGCAGGACCCGTTCTTTCCTCTACATCATCATTACATGTCTTTCCTGTCTGGAATTGCAGATGGTGTAATTCCTTCTAGAAAATGAAACCCAGCCTCTTCCTGTTGCTCCTGAGAATCACACAGCTGAATGTCTTGGTGATCGTCTGCTCACCTCTGGGGCCATCACACACACCACGGCTCCTCCCTGTTATTATCAACACCTTCACAAATAACTCCCTCTGAGATGGTGTCCATTGTTTATGTTCTGGGAAAAAGCTTGTATGACTTGTGTCTAAAGGGGAGTTCACACTGACAGGAATATACCAGAGGTCAACAGCTCTTGGTGTTAGTTGCGAGTAGCTGTTCCTCTTGGACTGCAGTTTCCAACTGCATTATCAGGTGGGTCACATAATCTGCTTTAATTTGTTGCATGGTCTCTGTTCCTCATGTCATCTCAAACTGCCGTCTCCAAATGACAATGTATTATCTGGGCAAAACACTGTCAGTGTGAATTTCTTATAAGACCTTCCCTATACCAACAGGAAGTACTGCACCGAAATATATATTATTTTACCAAAACCAAAATTAAAGTTTAATTTCACTTCCATTTGAATTTTTTAGCCAAAAATCAGAACTGAAAATAAAGTTTGGGTTATTGAACTTTTGTTTGATTGCTGTTCAGGGTGTTGTGAACATTCTGCTGTGTTCTCAGGTAAATGAAACTAGTACCAAAGTTCATCGCCAATGAGCTGCTTCTTGATTCTTCCAATTTTTTTAAGAGACTCAATTGCTTTATATGATGAACAGATTTCATTTAGGCCGTCATTAATATAAACATTAATCAGCGAACATAAAAAGCTCAACTGAACCTGCTTGATATTGCGTGAGAACAAACCTCTTGCAGAAGCTCAAACATGCTGTGTAACACACGAGAATGAACCTCGTTGGTTCGCACATGAAGCAATCATGATTGAGCTTCCGTTTACCACAGCTGATGTGTGTTGATGAATGTTTATATGTGAATAAAAGCCTAAATTCAAAATGTTCATCATAAAAAAAAAAAAAGATTGTGTCTCTTCAGAAAATTTGGACTAAACCGATTAATTCATATGGATTTCGTTTCACGATCTCATTATGAACTTTTGGAAGCGTCAAAGTATCAGTTGTGTAGCTGTCTATAGAGGGACAGAAAATTCTCAGATTTCATCAAAATGATCTTCATTTGTGTTCTGAAGATGAATGAAGGTCTGACAGGTTTGGAACGACATGAGGGTGAGTAATTAATGACAGAATTTTCACTTTTGGGTGAACTAACCCTTTAAGAAAAATAGAAAACTACTCAGTGCTATTGGATGGATAACTTTAGCTGTAATACAGTCAATCCCTTACAGCACTGAATCAATATTAAGGCCTGTTTATGCCAAGAACGATAACTCCAATCATAAAGTTTTAAAAACAGCACCCACACCACAACTATACTGATAACGACAGCGGAACGATATTGTTGGAATTACTTTCAGATCGATTTTTTTAAGCTGGTGACCAATAAAAACATTGACAGCCAATGAAATCCATTTGACATTAAAGCGTGTGTTCTGGGTGTCTCAGGGGCTTAGAATAAACAAAATGTTATTGCCTCTTAGTGTGGACGCCAAGATGTTTATCATTATAGTTGTTGTCCTTGCTGCCTTTTATCAAAAATCTTCAAAGTAGGAAAATGAACTAGGTGATTCAATGAAACAGATCTAGTTTCAAATAAAAAGCACGGACTTGCTTGAGCCAAATACGCTCTACTGATTTAAGACGAATCAACGCTGAACTGAATTCAACTGAATAATGACAATACTGGCTTTTTTAAGAGCAGCTTTACAGCAGAATTCAAGGCCCTGTTTCCACTAGTGCATTTTCGTTTTTAAAACGGTGTTTTAAAATGAAAACGATCCTCGTTTATACTGACGTTTCCGCTGCGTTTCAGAAACGATCTCTTCTACACTACACGACCGAAAACGCAAGTCACATGACTGTTCATGCACACTGGGCAGGCGCGTACAAGTGTAAACAGTTGCCTCTTGCATGTAGGTAGCTGCAGTATTTAAAAAAAATGCAGTTTAACTGCACAGTGGCTGCTAAAAAGGACCACAATGTCAGCAAAGCATGACGTTCCATCTCCATGTTATTGTTTACATGGTCGACGAGGCTGGTGTGTTCCAGAGCCGTTTAGAGAGATGGCTTTGGACTGTGTTTCCTAAAAGCATTGTGAGCCTAAATTGATCGTATAGCCACCAACTGTCACTATGATCAATTTAGGCTTATGATGCTTTTGGGAAACACAGCTCTGACGTATTATTGTCGCATTCCGGTAGCGTAATGAGGGCAGCCACAGCATTGTTTTAAAAAGTCTCGTTTTGGTCCGTTTACACTAAACCCTGGCATTTTCAAACTAAAACAGGGTTTGCAGCGTTTTCGAAAGTCTCAGTTTTCGAGGGTCGATAACGCCAGAGTAGTGTAAACGACAGATGTAACCATAGCAAAATTATGCATTTTAAAATGAAAATAGGGGCCTAACCAGGGCCTGATTCTGTTTGCATCACTGATCATTATTTTCCTGTTTATCACTGTAAAGCTGCTTTGAAACAATCTGTATTGTATAAAGCGCTATATAAATAAAGGTAACTTGACTTGACATGCAACATAAACTGATCCTTCACTAAGCTCCTACTATTTGCCATTTTACAAACCATATACGGTCTCATTTGCACTTCAAAGTCAAAAGCAACGAATTTCTTTCCCCAAGAGAAGTAGATCTGTGGCACAGATAAATAATGCAATGTAAAGTAAGCCTATGTTGTCGCCCTTATGTGGTGTCAGCACAATTACCGTAGCCACAAATGCAAATAGGCTACCTTGGGCCTGGTCTAGTGTGTTGGAGGTGAACCAAACCACTCACACTTAGAGGAATTTTGTCATATGTGCAGTGCTACATATGTCAATGATGTGATAGACCAGTTGTCAACTGCAATTCAATTCATACAGGAAAAATTATCGGAACTTTCAGGTAGTCAATTTGGTTTTAGAATGAGGTTGCTATTCTCGTTCATAACCAAACCATATACACTATATTGCCAAAAGTATTGGGACACCCCTCCAAATAACTGAATTCAGGTGTTCCAATCACTTCCACAGGTGTATAAAATCAAGCACCTAGGCATGCAGACTGCTTCTACAAACATTTGTGAAAGAATGTGTTGCTCTCAGGAGCTCAGTGAATTCAAGCGTGGTACCGTGATAGGTTGCCACCTGTGCAATAAGCCCAGTGAAGAATCACGCTTCTCTGTCTGGCAATCCGATGGACAAGTCTGGGTTTGGCGGCTGCCAGGAGAATTGTACTTGCCTGACTGCATTGTGCCAAGTGTAAATTTTGGTGGAGGGGGGATTATGGTGTGGGGTTGTTTTTCAGGGGTTGGGCTTGGCCCCTTAGTTCCAGTGAAACAAACTCTTAAAGCCCCGGGTATACTTCACTTTCCGCACCCGGATGCGTCTCAGGCGCAGTCGCGTCCGCGCATCTTTCAAAGTATACTAAACCACGGATGCGCGCTGATGACCAAGTTCGACACATGCGCAGTACAATTTTTTCTATATTCTTTACCAGACATCGTGTCATCAACGGGACATTCGCTGGGCAGGATCAGAGAAGAAAAATAGTGCATCCACCATTGCAACATAGTTCATAAGATACACCAAGAGAACAGGAATCAAAAACGATGGAGAAGGCATGCTTCTGAGTTTATTCGTCTTGTTTTTGAATCGCTCTTTCCACACTCTTCTTCAACGACTGCACATTGTGCTCAGTACTGTGCGTATTGCCACCTAGTGGACTCTTCTGTCCCGCTTGCGCATGCGCTGTTGCATCCGCGTGGTTGGGCTGCATGCGGTGTGCGGCCGGCCGCGAGCCCTCTGCATGACGAAAATTACGTCATGTGGACGGTGCACGAACGCGGACGGCCGAAGTATACCCGGGGCTTAATGCTTCAGCATACCAAGACATTTTGGACAATTTCATGCTCCCAACTTTGTGGGAACAGTTTGGGGATGGCCACTTCCTGTTCCAACATGACTGCGCACCAGTGTACAAAGCAAGGTCCATAAAGACATGGATGAGCGAGGAACTTGACTGGGCTGCACAGAGTCCTGACCTCAACCCGACAGAACACCTTTGGGATGAATTAGAGCGGAGACTGCGAGCCAAGCCTTCTCACCAACATCACTGCCTGACCTCACAAATGTGCTTCTAGAAGAATGGTCAAAAATTCCCATAAACACACTCCTAAACCTTGTGGAAAGCCTTCCCAGAAGAGTTGAAGCTGTTATAGCTGCAAAGGGTGGGCCAACTCCATATTAAACCCTACGAATTAAGAGTGGGATGTCATTAAAGTTCATGTGCACGTAAAGGCAGGCGTCCCAAAACTTTTGGCAATATAGTGTATGAGCAGAACCTTATTTAGCAATCCAAACCAGACCGACAAGTGTGTTCTGCTGATGTGAAGGTAACAGTCATGTGTCTGTCCCGTCAGCCTGATGAACACATTTGGTCTAATTCTGGTTGAGCCAAAGCACTTCATTGTAGTCCAGGGATCAAGCTTGGGTTGAGTTCATATACAGTTCTACCCTAAAGTACTAAGACTGGTCCAGAGTGCAGCTTGCTTCATGTGACCCAGTGTAATTACACAATGTTACATCACGTACCGTTTGTATTCCAGTTGCCAAGCACACTCCCTAAACCCATGATGAAGAGTGAATAAAAGAGATTTCAAAAATTCAAACAGTCATTGAGTAATGCACTTTGTTTCAAAATGAACCTAAAATGCTGAGAAAGTATTTAGAAGATTATGACTCACAAATCAATAGAACAATAATGTTTAACAGATTTATAATCCGTTTATAACTCTGAGAATTTGCATTAAAAAATAAATTTAATTTATATGTCCCAGAAACAAACACAGTCTTTAAAGTCAATATGAAATAAAAACTGAGCCTATTTACTTTCTTGAATATTGTTGTAGATCATGCAGCCTTTCTAAAACCTTGCCAATTGTGCAAAAAATAATATAATTTAATACCAGTTAACATTAATGTCATAAGAGTTAAGTGACAGGCTTCATAAACATGTCAGCTTCAAATTAAAAGCATCAAAGCATCACTCTCTTATAGTGAAATTCTCTGTTCATTTCCAAAACGTTCTCACAGCATGGTTAGCCTAAAATTGGAGAACCATTAGAGCATAGTTTGCCAAACATCCATCTTTCCTCAAATATTCAGCAGTAATTTTCCATTCCCTGGTTTCCAATATTTCCTCAAACTACATGAGGACATGGTGTGAGCTATTCAAATCTGGCTCAAGCCCTCAGTAAACATATCCTGCTTTTTATGAAGCATGGGATCTCTCTTTCCCTTTGACCTACATTCCCTTTAATATAGTTATAATACAGATGATATGTGCAAATGTGCAAATATAAGATAACATGGAGCTGGGAAACATAAAAACATAAAACCTTATTACTGCAACTAGCACAACAAAAGGACAAGGTATGTGATATGACTGTATAAACTCTCAAGGCTACAAATGTGTAGACAAATTTGACCAACACTGACCCTTGGCCATCTGTATCCACTCCAGGTACAGGAAATGGGGGTTTACAGAAGTACAGAGAACCCCAAATCCATGTCCTGATTACTACTTCATAATTAGGGAAAGTAAGAGGCGTCAATGAGGCTAGAATCTGTATTAACTTTTCCCATTGATGAACTACAGCCTTCACACTGAATAGGAGGATTGAATTATACTGCCCTCTTGTGGTAGATCGGCATTAACCAAACAATTTTTGGATATAGCTTACGATTCTACTTAATATTTCTGACAGACAGACAGACAGACGTTTCCTATATTTTTTTGTTCAGCACACACACACACACACACACACACACACACACACACACACACCAGACATCTAACAAATATTCACGTTTGTTTGTTTGTTTGTTTGGGTGTTGATTTCAATTTTCAGCAGCGTTTCTCAGAAATCGCTTACTGCACCTTTAAGTGTTTTTACATTCTTAGTCAGCTAAGAAAATAAAATAAAATAAAATATAGGCAATGATAAAGATTTTTATAAAATAAAATAACTTACCAATGATGACAAATCCATCAGTTTCTCTATCATTAGATTTTTTGGCTCCATCATTCTTGAATCCGAAAAACTTCAACATCCTTGTGTGTCTGTGTTAAAAGTCAGAGTCATTTCTCAATAACACACGTGATATGCTGGTATGGAGCAGATTTCGATATCAATCGAGTGTTACAAATGTAATTTTCTTTTTCTTTATAGATTCAAAAACAATGTGATCTATATAAAGTTACAACTTGGAGTCAATGAAAACTAACGTTATGCTGTTGTTTTGTTTTTCCTTGACAGCTCAAGAGACAAGCAAGTTAGCAAGCGTTACTATACTACATTTCTGCTGAAATACAACAAACAAAAAGAACAATCGTTTGAGATCTGAGTGAAATATTGTCTTACTTAAAATCATATGTGGATAATATTTCAGTTTTGTTATGTTAAAAGCGAGCTACTCGACTGAAGTTTTGTTTACTGGTCCTTCCCACGTCGTGTCCATCTGCTTTATCAGTCCGTGTGAAAACCAAAGGAAGAGAATTCTTACAATGCGTTTCCAATAAATCTTTTAAAAATAATGCAATCTAGTAGATCAAGTCCACGTAGTAAAGCATCGATAATGTTTCTGTAAATATTTACTAACATGTCTCTTGCTAACAAATGTGAATGAAATCTTAATAATTATGTTCTTATTAATAAACCAGGAACATAATTACGTCTGTTATATATTTTTTCAATAAATCGGTTGAACAGCTGTTCCCCAATACAACCTCTTTCGGAAATGTTCGATTTAATGAATTAGCTGATAAGTGATTTTATGGAAAAAAGATAATTTGATAGACAAAGAATACAATAAAATGTATTTTATTACGAATCTCTTTCTAATTATGGGACCAAATGAAACGACAACTTTCTGTTATTTTATGTAGAAATGAAACTATACCCTAGTGAGTTACTTCTTGGTTTGAAAAATAGTAAAGCTGAATCTGTGAAGCTTTTAAGTTATGTATGACTTGTACTATTTCTTCTTCTTCTTCTTCTTTTTTTTTTTTTTTTTTTTTTTTGTCTTTCCTAACTTTGTTCTCTTTTCCTATATTGTTGTATATTTGTTCAATAAACCGTCATACTGTATTTTGATATGTAAGTGATTATTGTCATGTTTGTTGAGATATTTTGACTGGCAATGAAAAGGAACTGATCGAAAAAACAGATTAGCAGAAGTGAACGACTAGGAACTATAGTTAGTAGGCAATTTGTTTCGAGCGTTTTTCTCTGACGCACCGGAAAGCGGTCATCCGAAAAAATACGTCACTTGATGTAAGTTTTCCCGCGGTTCTGGTGTTTGACTGGACTGAAGTCATTTCGGGTTTTATTTCTTGTGTGGTTTGTCCTAAACATCCGCAATGACAGGCGTTTATGAATCCCCAAAGCCCAGAATCAATGTGTCGATGTTGTCTCAATACATTAGTCGACCAGTCTGCTTCGTTGGACGCTTGGAAAAGGTATTATACATTTCTACACATGGCCCAGAATAATGAACATTTGATAATTTATTTACTCCGTAATGAGCCACCTAACTGTAGCCTATATAATGAAAAACAAGGGTGAATGATGCATGATATATGAGTGTTATGATAAGGTTTAGTGTATTTGAGTAGTTTTCAGTATCATATTAACTGCAAGACGAACCTATTATGGCGAATTATTATGTAACGTTACATTGCAAAGTAAAAGCGTACTGAAAGAGTGTGATTTATGTCTAGTTTGTGAAGAATATGACAGTATGGTTGTGTATTAACAGGTCCATCCATCAGGAAAGGTTCTTACGCTTACAGATGGAGAAGGAAAGACTGCATCAGTGGAGCTTAATGAACCTGTGAGTGATCAGTTCAGTATATGATGCACCTCTGTGTATGATGTTGGTTTTTATTTTTTTTTAAAAAGTATTCTTTTTCCCTGCCCTGTTTAGCTGGATGAGGAGCTGAGTGGGATTGTAGAGGTTATTGGAATGGTGTCCAACAAAGGAACAATCATGGCTGTTTCACATACTCAGTATCGTGAGGACAAAGTCTCTTTTGGTATTATTTATTTATATTGATTATGATACAGTTTTAATGTCGGTGTCATTACATACACTGGGATATAAAAGATTTTCTCTTACTTTGCAGATCTGGAGCTGTACAACGAAGGCCTGAAAGTTCTTCATGACTTTCCCCAGCATTACCCGTTTGAGGTTACATTAAGCGGTTAAACAGCACTTTTAATTTAATTTGACAGTTTTTGTATAATTGGATATTTTCTGTGTTTGTAAAAAAAATATGTAAACAGTTGTCCAGTGTTTGTTACTTGAAATAAAACATAAAACACATTTTTGCATAAAACTCACATTATTTAATGAATGAAGACTTCTACAGCTATACATTGACAAAATTATTTTGGAAGTTATTTAGCAATTAAAACTTAAGATAATTAAATAAAAGTTTGCACCATTTTTACATTATGTATTTTTCATCATGAAGCAAAGGATGACAAAATGAATGGATGTGTCTTCATTGAGCCACTTATTTTAGTTACAGTGAGAGATTTTACTGGTGAATTACAATTTGATTTAAAAGTATAAAATATATTTGGGTGAATGACAGCAGTGTTATGATATTGTGTTATGGTTTTGTGCTTATTTAAACAGTTTTCTGTGTCATATAACTGTATCTGTCATAAAGATGAGCCTATTAAGGCAATTCACTATACACATTGCAGGTAATAACGTACTGGTAAAGACTGGTCAGCCCTTGATGAATGAGGTGATATGTGAGGCTGGTCTACAGACATATTTTATGTTCTACATATTTTTTGTGTTGTTCTACATTCAAAGGAAAATTAATTATTCTTTTCAGGTCATTTTATTCAATGTTTGCCTCCCAGCATTTTCTGAAAGTGGACACCAAGCTTGGTTCTATAACCTTTGTTTATATTTTACCACCAGATGGCAATGATGTGAAAAACCAAAAGGGTATCTGACGTTTGTGGCTTTGAGATGTGTTGCTGAAACAAGGCTACATAAAGAGTTGGAATACTTTTTTTTTTTTTTTTTAAGTTTGGCATCAACTCATTGTTTTATGAAAAACAAAAAAGTCTCTCTTTTTGGATTTGGACTGGTCTTGGTTTAATTTTATGAATTGGCATTAACTCAATGTTTTATGAAAAACAAAAGTGTCTTTTTGGATTTGGACTGGTCTTGGTTTAATTTTATGAATTTTTATTATATATATATTTTTAGTTAACCAACATTATTTGAAAAACTATGGACTTATATTTACTAGTTACTAATATATTTACTATTTACTCCAGACCAGTGAGCAGAGGAGACTGACACTCTTTGGAAACTAAAACCAGAACATTGGAATTTTCTTCTTTAATTATCTGTGGGAGGCTAATATTTCTATGGAAAAAAAAAAAAAACTTGTACCATTACAAAATTCATCAATCAGTAAATGACAAAGTGTCAGGAAGGGGCGAATGAGCCAAATACCTCAAACAGTCACTTCAATATAGCTGTCATGTTGAGTAACTCCCCTATATTTGACAAGACAACCCATCTTCATCGGCATAAAAGGCGTTAGGTTAAAAGATGCATTCTGCATGTTGTATTTAATCTGATGAGCAATAGGTGGCCTCTGTAGTGCTCAATGGTGTGGTGAGGAGTTGCCTGGGGTCAAGCAGCTGCCATATTGTTGCAAGTTCAGACTAAGTGCTGTTTGTACCACTCGCAACTATCTACAATCTATCTACAGTTGTGTGAAAAAGTATGGGAACCACTTGCAGAATCTGTGAAAATGTGAATAATTTTAACAAAATAAGAACGATCATACAAAATGCATGTTGTTTTTTATTTAGGCCTGGTACTGTCCTAAGTAAGATATTTTACATAAAAGATGTTTAGTCCACAAGACAGCTGAAATAACCCTGTTCTAAAGTTTGTACAAAATGTATTTTGTACTGCCCTTTGGAAGCAACAGAAGACACTTGCATGTTTCCCGGAAGACAAATTAAGTACAATTGATCTTCAAATTCAAAAAGTTTTCACCCCTCGGCTCTTAATGCATCATGTTTCCTTCTGGAGCATCAGTGAATGTTTGAACCTTTTTTAATAGTTGTGTTTGAGTCCCTCAACTGTCCTCAGTGTGAAAAGATGGATCTCAAAATCATACAGTCACTGCTGTAAATGGTTCAAATATGCCAAGAAAATCCTTGAAAACTGAAGAACAGAGCTAAGTTTAACTGCTCAGAACAAACAAGCAACTTATGAACAACCATCACAAAACAAAAAAACAGTCGTAGATCATCCAGGTAACCACACAGTATTAAAAACCAATGGTTCACAAACTTTTGAATGGCTATTTTTTTGTCTTGTGGGCTATATGTAAACATCTTTTATGTAAAATATCTTACTCAGGACAGTACTAAATAAAAAATAACATGCATTTTGTATGATCTCTCTTATTTTGTTAAAATGATTCACATTTTCACAGATTCTGCAAGTGGTTCTCATACTTATTCATGCAACTGTATAGCTAGAAAAAAGTTATCTGGAGAAAGTACACATTTTATTTTATTAGTATTGGAAAAGAGTAACATCCTCTTTTTAAAATATAAAATATAAAATATATTAAATAAAACAGCAGGAACCAGAAAACAAATTCGGGAAACCCTGGCGGGGTGCAATGTTTAATGGACTTTATGTTATTGATAGTATTGAAGTAGTCAGATTATATTACCTAAAATGTGTAATACAATAGATTATGTTACTAACTATAATGTGGTTTGTATTCAGTAATGGATTACATTTTGTAAGTAATCTACTCAGCACCGATTACAGTACATGCTGAATGATTTTATGTCTAGGTCAGAAGAAATATGCCGATCTTATCAGATGTAAAATACAATGACTGTTTCATAGAGTCAAGCTTTTCATCTTCGACTCAGACATTTCAAATAGAACAGCAGGTACAAAAAATATATTGATTAGCTGAAGTATAGGAACCAGTACCCATCCAAATGCTATTCTGTATGCATTTTAAAGATTAAACTTTTAAATGCAAACCAACCCGACCTCTAGGGTAAAAAGTAACTATTTTACAAGGTGCCAATTTTGTACACTCTAAAAAAAAAAGTGCTATATAGCACTAAAAGTGGTTCTTGGCTCGTAATCATAGGGGAACCACTTTTGGTGCTATGTAGAACCATATCTTTAATTTTGATATACAGCACCTTTGTCAAATGGTGCTATGTAGAACTCATAAGAGGTGCCATATCGCATTTTATTTCTTCAACAAAAATGGTGCTAAACAGCACCAACAGTGGTTCTTTGGCTCGTAAAGAATCTTTAAAGGGGCTTAACAGGTACTTTGTATGGCAGTGGTGCTATATAGCACCTTAACCACCCCAAAGAACCACTGAAGAACCGCTGAAGAACCAAACAGGGGCTTAATAGGTTCTTTATACGGTAGCGGTGCTATATAGCACCTGAGCCATCCCAAAGAACCACTGAAGCACCAAGATTTGGTGCTATACAGCACTTAAAGTGGTTTCCCTATGATTACGAGCCAAAGAACCACTTTTAGTACTATATAGCACCATTTTTTTAGAGTGTATAAATTCTTACAATGTGAATCGTACAAACAAAGAACGATTTTTATATAAAAAATAAAAAAATAAAAAAAATTTGTTTTTCTTTACAAAAAATTATGAAGGTCCAACTCTAAACATACCTGTCACTGGGGTGTAAACAAATTCATAGGAATTAGCAACCAATTTGCTAAAATAGTTACAAATTGCCCAGAGATTGTGTTGGTACAAACCCATCTGAAGTTCATGACCTTGTAGATGTAAGTAACCCACATTACTGCCACGTGCCATTAAGTTGAGTTGACTTCACCTTGACCTTTGCCCTTAATTAAGATACACAACGTGTTGACGGAATATATTTGACATGCTTCATACTGTGTTTTTTTTAAAAATAGCCTTTTCTGGTTCATCTACAAGCGTTGGGTTTGCACTAAGTGCAGATCTTTCTGCTCCACGGATGTGCTCACTGCCTCAGGAAGGGTTCTCCATATCATCTTCTGACATTTTTAACAAATCACCCAAGCACAATGGTTCAAGAAACCTTTCGTACCCTGTGGTCATGCATGTAAGTTCCCAGGGCCGTTAAACTGTCTTTTAGTGCCGTGCAACGGCAAATGTCTGCAGCACTTTACATTTACATTTAGCAGATGCTTTTTCCAAAGCGACTTACAAAAGAGGAAAAACAATCAAAGCAATGAAAGAGCAGCAACAGAAATATATATCATTGTACATATTTGGTCTATGCAGAACACCTAAACTTCACAAGGGAAGTCAAAGCTCATTCTGCGGTTGGTTCTTGTGCAAATGCTTAAAGGCACAGAATGATTAAAATGCCACACCATCAGTTTTTCCTTGTCATGACTCCCATTGATGCGCCCCAGGCAGCAGATTTGGAATTTACTTCAATTTGGTGACTAGATAAAAGTACTAAAATAATTAAAAATGAAAAATGGGATTTAAAGTGGAGCAGCAGAGAGGAACTGTCAAGTTATTTTAAAACCAATTTGACAAACTCCACCAGAAATAATTTGTAGAAAAATTAACTTGTCATACTCATACTGTCAAAAGAAACAAAATTACAGTCAGTTCTGAGAAGCAACTGATTATAATCTGGATCACGTAGTCAGATTCCAAAAATTAAAACACTTGTAATGAGATTACATATTATATATTATTTTTGAAAATATTCACCAGACTACAGTTACTTTTTATTGACTACATGATTACTTCACTAAATGGCTGTTCATAATTAATTAATTTTCGTGAATTCTTCTTTTTTATCTTTTAAATTTTACTTTATAAAAAATCCTATTGTTGTAACACTAATCCGAAGAAGGCGAAGATGATTTTCCAAATACCACAAGATTTATTAATTCATTCAAAATATTAAAACAAACAAGATCCAACATGTGAGACACAACAACCGACAAAGAACTGAGGAGAAAACGGAACTTAAATGCAGACTAAATCAAGATAAGCAATGTGATAAACAAGTTAGGTCAAAAGTAATCTAAAAGTAATCAAAAAGTAGTTTGATTATATTACCTGATTATTATCAATACTTTCTAAATGGCTTTTTCTCTGGTCAGAAGAAATGGTATAGGGATATCATATGTAAAATACAATGACTGCTTCATAGAGTCAAACTTTTCACCTTTGACACAAACATTTCACGTAGAACAACCACTTTAAAATATTAAGGATGTAAATATATCAGACATGCTGCATATATCTCTTGCATCAAGTGTCAACTTTCCCCTTTATGACTTAGTGCTGCAAATGACATCTTAAGTGCAGTTTAAAAATATGACTTATGCTGACATCACATTGTCAAAATACGTGTTATATGATCTGAGCTTTTACATACTGAGGCATACCTTAGTTGTAATTACAACAGCACAGCAAGTATTTTTAAACAGATTTATGATTTTTACATAAGAGGAAAAACATATTTGACTTTCAGAGACAGACCCATGACAAATGACATTTCTCCTAACCATTAGTATCAATAATAACTCATTGACGGCTGTTGCTGTATTTGCTGTGGTTCTCCACTGATGTTCTCTGACTCCTCCTCCCTGTAAGTCATTTTGAGTGCCTCGTTGTCCTGTCACATTTTTTGTAGCTTGTCAAGTGAAGTGGTATTTCAATCACTGGGCCATCAAGAGGGTTTGATAGTTTCCACATTTTTCAAAGAACTGAGATTTATCAGATGAGTGGAGGAATGCGTGTTTCATAAGATGACAAGGTTGGGAATAGGACGTGACCCTTTTCTGAACTATGTAGTTCAGGGAAACACTCAGGAAAACAAGGAGATATCAGATCTACTTTTGAACACTCCCACTCTTTCTGTATTATTATTTCTACATTGGAGAATAAACTATGCAATATATAAAATGAAGTAATGGAATGGTGTAGTGACCAAACAATTCCCAAATGACATTGCATAATGCATAATGGGTGCATTCTGGGAAGCTGTAATATATATATATATATATATATATATACATTGTCATATTTTCTGTCAGAAAAAAAAGGTACGCTGCTGTCACTGTGGCAGTACCCTAAGGTACAAAAGTGAAAAGGTACATCTTTATACCTTACTTAACCCTAAATGGTACATATTAGTAACTTAAAGGTACACATATTAGTACTTTGAAAGTACATATTAGTACCTTTTCCCTTTTGTACCTTAGGGTACTGCCACAGTGACAAGCGCCGTACCTTTTTTTCTGACAGTTCATTACCATGCTAACAATCTTCAGAGAGTTGTCATGATAGAAAGCATTTCAGCATAAGATTTTATGATCTTATAGATATGCTGGACAAAGTTTTTTTCATACTCATCCATATTGTATAAAAATAATATAAAATATGAAAATCTTTCACTGTAGTGTATACATAATGCCTTCTGTTCGTAAAACACAACCTAAAAAATTCCTTTAAATAATAAAAATAATAAACTCCTTTGGTGTATGAAGACAAATTAAAAAAAAAAAATACATTAAAAGGCTATTTTTGAGTTGAGAGAGGGCTTCTGTTCCTAAAAGAGACATTTTTTAGCTTGAGGACACTGATAGAAATCCAGTTTAGACCTGCATATTTCTCTAAGGATTTTCCTCTGCCATCTGCCCATGGTGTAGTTAAAGTTAGAAATTTAGTTGTAATAAAGTTGCTATTTTAGTATAATACAATTTAAATGAAGACAGTCTTGTTTATTTTTCCAGTGACTTTTACAGCTAATGTGAGCTAATGGCTGATGAGACACACATAAAATGTTTGACAGGAATACAGGAATCAAGCCTGTCAGAATAATCGCCCTCCCAATCCACTGACAAAAGGGGGTTTAACTCTATGAGTCCCAGAGCAGTGAGCCGGTTACTATCAGGATACTGGCACACTGAGCACAGAGAGAGAGTATAGAGAGGGTATTACTGCATTATTCACAGTTTATATGCCTGGCCTCAATGAAACTTTGCTAATTCTGCCTCTAGCTCCTTCATACTGAGATGTCACACATGATGAGGATGTAACTGGACGCAAATGATTAAGTGGAAGACTGGATTATTAAAGAGACAGACAATACAGCAGTGGATACTTAGGTAAGGAACCACCATAATCAATTCCTACTGTTAATTCTCATACTATACTACATTTGTTATTCTGTTGGACACAAGAAAGTAGAGAGTCTACATATTGAAAAGATTTTCTGTATGTGTTACAGCTATTGATATGATTAAGTCAAAGTGATTAAGTCAAAATCTTCATGATAAAGAGAGTAAAATAAAATAATATATTAATAGACTTATGTGTTAAATATTATATTATTTTTTATTATTTGTAGCAGCACAGAAGGGTTTAAAAAAACATTCAACTTAAAAAAGGGATCAAATGTGCATTTAATTGTGGAACAAAGAACATTGTTATCAAATGAAATGTAAAGTTTTCTCAGTAAAATTCACTGGAATAGCAGCAGCATGCTTGTGTCACAAGGTGCTGCAGTGAAGTGATTTTGTAGCACCTTCAGGGCTGAAAATGGACAGGCAACGTGCATGACTGCCTCAAGGTAGTTCATAGGATATGCTCTTCCTGACCCCTCATAATTTCTAACAGTCAAGATGCCGATTTTCAGATGCAGAACTTTGGGCCAGGTTTAAATGTGTTGTAAGGATCAGTTCACTGTAAACCCGGATAAGTTCTACTAACTCAAAAAATTTGAGGCAACTGATTGCCTCTATTTTTGTAAGTTTGCAAACTTAAATATCATCAGTAAGCATCAGTAAACTGAAAATTACAAATATTAATTTAAATCAAAATATATATTTAGTGTTTTGTTCATCTTAATTTAATACAACTCAAAATTTTGAGTACACTGTAAATCCGAATAAGTTGGCAAAACTCAAAAAAAAAAAAAAATTGAGGCAATCATTTGCCTCAAAATTTTTAAGTTAAGAAATTCAAAGTTTAAGTAAGCAGAACTGGTAAATGTTTATTTTGTACTACTCATACATTTTAATTGTACTTAACTTGCAATGTTTGAGTACACTCATACATTTAACTTAAAATTATCATATAACCCCAATGCAAATATTTTTATTAGTGTAAAATTAGCTAAGCTAATTCAAAAAAATTCTAACTTGCTAATTTGTTAACATGTTAACAATAGCATGGTATAGCACTTGCTGAATGAGTAATATAAAGCATTTAACATGCTTGCTCTCAAACCAAGCCGAATGCACCACTTTAAAAGAAACTCTTCTAAATAAGCCTAACAAAACATTAATCACAATGGCCCGGTTTCACAGACAGGGCTTAGCCTAAGCCAGGATTAGGTCTTAGTTCAATTAGGATATTTAAGTAGCTTTTATAAACATACTCTAGAAAAATACATTACTGGTGTGCATCCTGAGACAAAACAATGACACTGACATATTTTATGATATGTTAGTACAAGTTTCTTTCAGTTAAAACAGCTCAAACAAGCATTTTAGTCTAGGACTAGCTTAAGCTTTTTCTGTGAAACCGGGGGTAAATCTCCCACTTAACATTAATCTTACAAAAAAAAAAAAAAAAAAAAACCATTATAAAACACTTAATTTTAGCATTTACTCTCCCTTTCAAGTGCCATGGGCAAAGTATGCTGGGAAATAGAAATCCCAGCCCAGTTTCAGTTAAACTTAAGTTCATCTAAATTAAAATAAGTTCATAAAACTCAAAACAATGAAACAGTTCAGTTTACTTGAAATATATCAGTTCCGTGAACTTGAAAGAAAAAGAAAGTTCTAAATATTCATAAAAGTTCATTTGACTGAACTAATTTATTTAATTTAGTTAAACCAACTACTCAAACCAATTAATTATTTTGAGCGTTAGGGTTTACAGTGTAGAATTGTTTGACTTAAAATCTAATTGCACCATGAATCACTGCAATAAACTATATACAAATTGGAGTGGAGATTGCTTGAAAACATGTTTCCCAGAAGTAAAGAAACATTGATTATTAAAGCAAAAAGCTAATTAGGTCTAAGCATTACAGTGATTTTACCACGGATAAGGGTTTCTCATTGCCTAAAAAACCTTACACTCTAAAAAATGCTGGGTTAAAAACAATTCAAGTTGGGTTGAAAATGGACAAACCCAGTGACCCAGTTGTTTTAACCCGCAGCGGTTGGGTTAAATGTTTGCCCAACGTGCTGGGCAGTTTTCAACATACACTATATTGCCAAAAGTTTTGGAACACCTGCCTTTACATGCACATGAACTTTAATGACATCCCATTCTTAATCCGTAGGGTTTAATATGGAGTTGGCCCACCCTTTGCAGCTATAACAGCTTCAACTCTTCTGGGAAGGCTTTCCACAAGGTTTAGGAGTGTGTTTATGGGAATTTTTGACCATTCTTCTAGAAGCGCATTTGTGAGGTCAGGCACTGATGTTGGCGAGAAGGCTTGGCTCACAGTCTCTGCTCTAATTCATCCCAAAGGTGTTCTATCGGGTTGAGGTCAGGACTCTGTGCAGGCCAGTCAAGTACCTCCACACCAAACTCACTCATCCATGTCTTTATGGACCTTGCTTTATGCACTGGTGCGCAGTCATGTTGGAACAGGAAGGGGCCATCCCCAAACTGTTCCCACAAAGTTGGGAGCATGAAATTGTCCAAAATGTCTTGGTATGCTGAAGCATTGAGAGTTCCTTTCACTGGAACTAAGGGGCCAAGCCCAACCCCTGAAAAACAACCCCACACCATAATCCCCCCTCCACCAAACTTTACACTTGGCACAATGCAGTCAGGCAAGTACCGTCAAACTGCCAAACCCAGACTCGTCCATCGGATGGCCAGACAGAGAAGCGTGATTCGTCACTCCAGAGAACACGTCTCCACTGCTCTAGAGTCCAGTGGCGGCGTGCTTTACACCATTGCATCCGACGCTTTGCATTGCAGTTGGTGATGTAAGGCTTGGATACAGCTCCTTGGCCATGGAAACCTATTCCATGAAGCTCTCTACGCACTGTTCTTGAGCTAATCTGAAGGCCACACAAAGTTTGGAGGTCTGTAGCTATTGACTCTGCAGAAAGTTGGCAACTTCTGCACGCTGTGCGCCTCAGCATGCGCTGCCCCCGCTCTATGATTTTAAGTGGCCTACCACTTCGTGGCTGAGTTGCTGTTGTTCCCAATTGCTTCCACTTTGTTATGATACCACTAACAGTTGACCGTGGAATATTTAGTAGTGAGGAAATTTCACGAATGGACTTATTGCACAGGTGGCAACCTATCACGGTACTACGTTTGAATTCACTGAGCTACTGACAGCGACCCATTCCTCCACAAATGTTTGTAGAAGCAGTCTGCATGCCTAGGTGCTTGATTTTATGCACCTGTGGCCATGGAAGTGATTGGAACACCTGAATTCAATGATTTGGAGGGGTGTCCCAATACTTCTGGCAATATAGTGTATTTAAACAATAGTTGAGTTAAATAAAACTACCCAGCAGGCAAACATTTAACCCAACCGCTGGGTTTGTCTATTTTCAATCCAACTTGGGTTGTTTTTAACCCAGCATTTTTTTTAGAGTGTACTGTGGTAAAACTTATTGTAATGCACAGCCTCACCTGGCTAACTGCTTTTATGAAAGTTTTATTTTGCATTAATTACTTAATGTCTATACTGCTATCCCACAGGCTTGTGGACTTTAATATCCTCTAGCATGTAGGATGTTTGCTTGCCAAGCACAATTGCATTAACATATCACGCATAATGTATCTACAATGTTTCTGCAATGCTGTTATTAAGGATCCGTCAGGATGTACTGTACTTAGGATGTCAAAAATTAATGCATTATTTTAGGGACATATTTCCAAAATTATGTGTTAAACCGTGAAATTAATAATATGATTCATTTGTAGAGTGACGTGTGAATAAGCAGGAAGGATGCAGTGTGGTGTGATGTTTCTCCTGCTGCTGATACTGTCCTGTAATGCTAGAAACCAGAACAGAAGAAAGAACAGACAGAAGCCTGACAACACTGTCATCGAAAATGAAGTCAAAAGTAAGTAATCTGTCTGTCTGTCTACCCAAACCTCTTTGATGTTTTTCAATTTTTTTCAGTTTTTCAATTTTTCAACTTTTTATTTTTTTATTTTTTTTTTACAATTGCTAAGACCAATTTATCAGTACTTTGGTCACTTTTTCAAACTCTTCACACAGTGAGCACAACAGCAGTCTATGTGAGCTAAACTGTTTGTATCATTTTCCATTGCTTTGCCACAAAATGCATTCAATGGCTATCTTTCAAATTACATGAATTCTTTTCTCACTTTTTCACTCATACACACCACAGCCAAAACTCTCTACAACACTGGAAAAACCTGTAACTTTCTAAAAATCCCTAGTTCATCTCACAAAAGTATTTATGTCAATGAACATATCGGTGCCACGAGAATGACAAGTTCTGGTGTGATTTTTCACAGATAAAAAAACAGTGTACTCTGACAGTATTTCCTGTGAAAGTGATTGAAAATGCACAAGGTGTAACAATCAGTTTGATTTCTGTTTCCTTTTTCCTGGTTTGTAACTCATTGTTTCCTGTGTATCCTTTCTTTTTCCATGGTTTCTAGAATGTTTTCTTTTGTTGTCATAGTGACTCATTGTTTGATTGATTTGATTCAACTGTTCCTTGTTTAGCCCTTTAGTTACTCTGTGTATATATAGCCCTCATTCTGAGTTGTTCTTTGTCCATTCTCATTTATTTTTAGTTGGATGTGATTCTCCTATGTTCCAGTATTCTCCTGTGCTCCTCTTGTTTTTGTTTTTATTTATTGTTTAATAAAGTGTATGCTGTGTATAGATCCTGCCTCAACTTCTCTTACTTTCTGCAACCAGCTGTGACAGAAAAGACCTACTACCAACTAATATGGATCTATCTACCCTTGGTGCAATATCCTGATTCCTCCCCTGTGTGTTTTTTAGAGCTGGTCTAAACACACAAACTAAAGCATGCCTGCCTGGTGATGTCCTCAGGGGCGTTTTTGTGAATACACTGAGTGGGTGTTATTCCACTGTGGTTCCTCCTGGACAGTGGTTGAGGAAGAAAATCCTCCATATCTCATTCAGCCCCTTGTCAAGATTGACACTGACCCTGAGCCCACCGCAGACCCAGAGCAAGAGCCAATGCCCACCATGGACTCCAGCCAGAGCCTGGTCCTGGTCTTCAGCTCTGCCTTGGTGTGTTGATCCCATGGCTCCAAATTGGGCATCCAAGCCTATTACTCCACCTCTGCCCATCGACCAGCTGGCTCCACCTTGGTTTCTTGCTCCCTCGGCTCCACCGGGCTCCCTCCCCACTCCTACTCCACCTTGGTCACTTGTCGCTCTGTGTCCGCCACGGACTTCAGGGCCCAAAGCTGCACCTCATCCCTCCACCCCTTTGGCTCCATCAGACACTTTCTTCCCTCTGACTCCTCCTCAATCCTCTCTCCCACCACCTCAGCTGGCACCCTGGCTTCATCTTGGCCACTCGTCACAGGGGCTCCACCTTGGCTTCTCCCTCTGCTGGCTCCTCCAGGGTCTGGTCTGTTTCTGGTTCCTCATCCACCTCCAAAGCCCCCTCCATCCCTCCTCTGTTGGACATTTGCGACACGCGGACGCGCCATTCAGGAGGAAGGAGTTATATATTGTTCAGTTTCATTTCTGTTTTGTTTTTCCTGAACTTTTAGTTTGTAACTCATTATTTCCTTTTTCCATGGTTTCTAGAATGTTCTCTTTTGTTGTCATAACAACTGTTTGATTTGATTCATCTGTTCCTTGTTCAGCCCTTTAGTTACTCTGTGTATATATAGCCCTCGGTTTGTTCTTTGTATGTTCTCATTTATTTTTAGTTGGTGCTCTCCTGTGTTCCAGTATTCTCCTGTTCTCCTGCTTTTTTGTTTATTGTTTAATAAAGTGACTGCTGCGTATAGATCAACATTATAGTCTCCCACCCCTTCCACCTTACTTCTCATCGTCAGAAATTGTAACTGTGTTGTGCTGTTTATATGCTTGCCAATCAAAGGTTCATGAGCTGTTGAGAACTGGTTGATAATTAGTTGATCCAATGCTTTACATTATTAGTGAAATTCAAGATTTACCTGCACAATTCATCAAAATGTGTGAATAATTTTGAAAAAGTGCAATTTTGAGAAAAACCTAAATAGTGAGAAATGTGTAAATAAAACAACTGTCATTTCATTATTTTGCAGCTCTGTTCTGTCCAGTGGAGTTGGCTTTTTTGGTGGACAGTTCAGAGAAAGCTACAATGTTTATGTTTGAGAAGCAGAAGGAATTCGTGTTGCGCTTCAGCACCAGACTGATGCAGATGCAAGTGCCCAGCTGGCGTATGCGGGTGAGACTCGCCGTCCTGCAGTACAGCAGCACCGTCTCAGTGGAGCACAACTTCCGGGACTGGCAGGACATAGATGTGTTCCAAAGTCAAGTGAGTGCTATGACCTACATTGGCCAAGGCACCTACTCAGCTTATGCCATCACAAACGCCACTCAGCTCTTCACCAGAGAGACAGCGCCCAACAGCTTAAGAGCAGAGCTTCTGTTGACGGATGGTGTTGACCACCCGCGCAGCCCCAGTGCTGTGAATGCAGCTGCAGATGCTAAGAACCACAACATCCGTATGTTTGTCATTGGGCTGTCAGAATTCACACGAGATGAGCTGGACAACAGTAGACTGAGGTCCATCGCCAGCGCACCACCTCAGCAGCACCTCTTCAGCCTCAGTGACCCACAGCTGGATGACAAACTCTTCAGGGAACTGGTGAGTGTTTGGAGTTAGGGAATGTTTTCACCTGGAACACATAAGAGGTGGTTAGGATGCATTTCCTCCTTGAGGGAGGATTCATCTCTGAATGTTCAAAACATTCAGTTTAAAAAACTGAATGTTTTGAATGTTCAGAGAACATTTAGAAATTATGTTTTGATTATGGAAATATTAGCAAAACATATTTTTGTTATGGGCTAAGACTTGAGGTGGTGTAAAAAAGGAGGTGAAACAGAAGAATATACACTGAAAAAAACACCAATTTGAATAATGGGGGACCTGTAATACATCATATCCTAAAAAAAATCTATGCGATTAGAAAATTGTGGTCCTAGCCACTCACTTGAAACATAATTTTCACATATGAACAAAATCACAGTCCCATCAAGATCTGTCAATGGTTTACACTTTTGTGTATCAGTCTACAATGCTCTCTTTTCTCTTTTACAGAGTGAACTTGCGAACACAGCTGTAAGTACAGTTATCTCATAAAAATATTGTATGTGGAGAAGTTTCTCAAAGTTTTTCAACAGTTTCTTTGTTTTTTATAGTGAATATGAGATGTGATGGATAACATAGACATTTTGTGATAATGACCAGCTGACTGTACATTATCTTACTTATTACGCTGCTACAAATAAACAAATATGCAGATATTCAATAATGATTTAAGTTGAAATTGTTTTATAATTTTACCTCAGGCCTATATGTTATCTTAAAGCTTTTAATAAGAAACAACAGTCCTTAAGAATGTACAAAACATTAGCCTATATAGCCACAAGACAAACTCTCCAAAAATAGGCTATAGCAGTAAGTCCTAAGTCCTCTGAGGTAATTTTCACTATACTGAATCGCAAGATGATATGTGATATGACAGACATAGTTGCGGTCAGTTACCTGCTGGATGAGTGGACTAATTTACAGGGTATATTGGGTTACAGTGCCCTCCACTAATATTGGCATCCTTGGTAAATATGAGCAAAGGCGGCTGTGAAAATAAATCTGCATTGTTTATCCTTTTGATCTTTAATTTAAAAAATTCACAAAATTCTAACCTTTCATCGAAGTAAAACAATTGAAAGTGGGGGAAACTCACATTATGAAATAAATATTTTTCTCCAATACATGTTGGCCACAATTATTGGCACCCCAAGAAATTCTTATGAGTAAAATATCTCTGAAGTATATTCCCATTCATATTTACATTTTTTTAGCACACCAGGGTGACTAGAAACATGAAATTATCCAGCCATGGCTTCCTATTCCACAGGAGTACAAATATGCGTAAACACAAAGGCCAAATTCCCTTAATCATTCATCACAATGAAAAAAAACAAAGAATATAATTCTGATGTGCAGCAAAAGATTGTTGAGCTTCACAAAATAGAAAATGGCTATAAGAAAAAAGCTAACGCATTGAAAATCCCCATTTCCACCATCAGGGCTATAAGAAGTTCCAGTCAACTAAAGATGTTACAAATCTACCTGGAAGAGGACATGTGTCTAAATCATCCTAATGCGCGATGAGAAGGAATCTTTGAGTGGCCAAAGACTCTAATTGCAGAAATTAGTTGAGTCTTGGGGTCAGAAAGCCTAAAAAAAAATTAAAAACAGCACCTACATCACCACAAGTTGTTTGGGAGGGTTTCAGGAAAAATCCTCCTCGCTCATCCAAAAACAAACTCCAGCATATTTAGTTGTCAGAAACAACTGGAACTTCAAATGGGACCGGCTTCTATGGTCATATGAAACTAAAAAAAGAGCTTTTTGGCAGCAAACCCACCAGATGAGTTTGGTGCACACATGAATAAAAAGTACCCCATGTCCAGGGTTAAATATACTGCTGGATCTTTAATGTTGTGGGCCTATTTTTCTGCTGGAGGTCCTGGACATCTTATTCAGATACATGGCATCATGGATTCTATCAAATACTAACAGATAAAAAATCTGAACCTGAACCCTGAAGAAAATGAGTGGAGTGAACTGTAGAGAAGAAGCACTAACATGGAGCTGGGAATCTGAAGGATCTGGAGAGATTCTGTATGGAGGAATGGTCTCTGATATCTTGTCAGATGCTCTCCAAACTCATCAGGCATTATAGAAGACGACTCAGAGCTGTTATCTTGAGAAAAGAATGTTACAATAATTGTGGCCAATGTGAACTAGAGAAAAACATTTATTTCATAATGAGCTTTTCCCCCCATTTACAGTTGTTTTGCTTACATGAAAGGTTAGAATTTTGTGATTTTTTTTTTTTTTTTTAATGAAAGATCAAAAGTATAAACAATGCAGATTTATTGTCACAGCCACCTTTGCTCATATTTACCAAGGGTGCTAATATTAGTGGAGGGCACTGTATATTAGCCTGGCATTAAAGAGCACTTATGCTTTTTACATTTTCACCTTTCTTTAGTGTGTAATGTTGCTGTTTGAGCATGAAAAAAATGTCTGCAAAGTTACAAAGCACAAAGTCCACTCCAAGGGAGTTATTCTCTATATCAGTAAGCAATGTTTCTGAACTCCCTGAAACAGGTCACAGTTTTTCTTATTTAAATAATTTCCAAAAAGAAATGTAAATTGTAAAATGTAAAAAGGGGGCAAGGCTTGGTTGAGTTTTAGTAGTGTGTTGAAACTTGCAGTTATGGTAAAGGACGTGACATTTCCAAAACAAGTTCGAAGAAGAAGGGGCTTCATAGAGACAGGGACTAAATGGAGCTTTACTGACAAACTGGGAAGGAAGGTGCTGCAAATTGCAATAATGTAAAATATGTAAAAAAAAATAATGTTTTTTGAACATTCAAGCATGCAAACCTATTCTAGTAGACCCCCAAAAAAACAAAAAAAGGACATAAAATGGCCAAAATAAAATAAAATAAAATAAAAAATAAAAAAGTAGTAAATACTGTGATTCCACATAATATAGAGATGGCATGCTGTATCATTCTTGTCTAATGGCTTATTTCTCTGTTACAGTGTCCACAGCGCAAATCCTGTCTGTGTGAGAAAGGAGAGAGAGGTTTTCCCGGCAATCCAGTGAGTTTATATCTGCACTTTATGTCTCTCTGTCTCAATCAGTTTGATAGCCCAGTAAATTCTCATCATGTCACATCCAGCTTTCTCTGCATAGATAAAATAGGAAATCATTGCAGATGTTCATATCACAAAAGTAAATGATTAATTTGTCATTGGTTCTTAAACAGTACAGCCAGGGTTATTATAGTTATCTAAAACTAAAACCATAAATAAACGCCCATTACTTGAAATAAAATACCTGCAAACTTTAATTGAAATTAAATAAAATATCAAAACTATTTTATTTCAGCTAGTTGCCAAGATAGCATTTCTCATGTTCATTTGATTTAACTTGAAGTACTAAAATAACCAAAACTAAAACTGAAATTAAAATTTTTTAAACATAATAATAAAAAAATGACTAAAAATGTAACTAAAATTACAACAATAGTATCAATACAATGGTAAAAATAGTACCATCATAACATTAATTACAGCTTTTTTTTTTTTTTTTTTTTTTTTGTCTAGCTGTCTCTGCAGAGCCGATTCTCCCTATACGCAAGCTACACAAGTTGCGTAGGGCCCTCGAACCACCAGGGGGCCCCCTTGCTCATCACTATATAAAATAAGCATGACGATAATTTAACATAACGTGAATATTTCTTTATAAAATGCAAAAATATGTGTGGTGTCTATTAACCATTGGCGGAGTCATGTTGAAATATTTTAATAATGATTTATATTGATTCAATAACTGTTTCGAACTCGGACATAATGCAGTGCGGCAGATAATAACATATGCGTCTTGTCATGGCTATGGCTGCAAAACAAAACTATCAAAAAGAACGAAGAAAGTAAGCTATGTATTTTTGTAACATTTTCAATTTCTTATTTAGTCTTCTAGACAAAGCAGTAAATTCATAAGCAAGTCGTAAAGCAATAACTCCAGTCCAGGTCTCCACCGTGTTTCGTTAGAAATGACCAAAGATGACATGTAACTTTCGGTTTGTGTTGGTACACATCAATAATCAAAATGTTTTTTTTTGTTATGCATGGTTTAATGTACATAAGAATTCCTGTTCGGTATTACAAGCAGTGTGACTCAGGTAGGACTACTTTAAAAACAATGCCCATAGTCTAAAATTAGCTAATTTAGAGAATTATTTAGGCTATGTATTTTCGTATGTTTACCTGCCTTCTTCACTCTAAAAAATGCTGGGTTGTTGATTTGGGTCAAAATAGACAAACCCAAACGCTGGGTTAAAAATGTAATTAAAAATATGTAAACAAATGGTTGGGTTTTTCCATATTCGATCCCAAATTTGGGTTTAAACAACCTAGAATTTATTATTGTTGTTTATCATGCTGTAATTTCGTAAGTAAATCGCGCATTTAGAAAGCGAATTCGGCTGTTTGTTATAGACCTTATGTAGCCCCGCCCCTTTTCAGCGCTGTGCTCGTTGTCTTTTGACTTCCGGCTTGTATTCCCACAGCGATCTTATGTATTTATGAATGAACTGCTCATTTTAAAATCTTCCCGGTCTACTGACATTTGTTAAGACATCTGCTTTAAACATAACAATGCTCATGATAACTTTCATTAACTCTACAACAGGTAAATCCACTTCACCAGCTAATTATTCTTCAACAACGATGCCATAGAAATATACAGGGATACCGCAAAAACGGAAGTTCAAAGACAATGTTCTAAAGATGGCGGCACGCTTGTTTCTCTGGTAAATAAGGTCTATAGTTTTTCTGACAGCTAGATTAATTTAGCTGTCAACGAAAATTTGGTTTTAATTTTACTTAATTGTTTTTTGCTGCCAATTTGACGTGTTTTAATAGGTTTCCCTTTACATCCCATTACATACGTTTTTCATAACTTTGTTTCCTTGATGTTTTAATCCTATTAGCTATAGCAAACTGGCAGTGCACCTTGCATAAACCATTGTAATTATTGGCTCATGCAATAATAAAGATTATGAAAATTTTGAGGTTTTTAAGAATGCACTGACAGGGGCCCCTTTACAAAGTTTTGCTTAGGGCCCCCAGAAGTGTAGGATCGGCACTGTGTCTCTGAATACTCTGAATGTTATTTCAGAATCTAGACATCAAACATCAGACCTGTGATGTGGAAGACAGTTTCAAACACTAGATCCTGGCCTGATCTGTGCACATGAACAAATAAAGTTAGAATTGTTTGAGGAAGAATTGTTAAACAGCAGTAATCCTCTCTCTGAGCTGTGTTTGATCTAGCAATGTAAAGCGGATAACTCCATCGCTCTGTGTCTGAAAGCCCTAGTGTACAGTCAGAACAGATCAGGTGGATTCAGGGCGAGCAGAGAGGCGCTACATGAAAGAGTAGGAAGTGTTTCCCACACTGCAAGTGTAGCAGGTGCTGAAGCTTTCAAGAGGGCACCTCTGTGCTTTCAAATATGCGTACGCTTCACAGAGGGGTAAGATCAAGTCCAGGGGATTATGCAGAGATAAACAAACAAAAAGTTTTGCATCGGCCTTTGATCATTCTCAAAAATGAGCTCATGTGGAGGTCAAATCCACTGACTCACATAGAACTTGATGGGAAAGCTTTCACTTGGCAGTAAATATTATTCAATTGCACAAAGGCAATTTTATCCAACCATGTTATTTAAAATGTATGACTAGAATTGTTTTGCCTGCTCATTCTGTAATGTCTTGTAAATATTAGGGTAAACCAGGTGATCCAGGATTTGATGGGCCTCCTGGTCCCAAAGGACCTAAAGTAAGTCTGATTTTATTAGCAACTCTGTCTTAATTTTTGTTTTGACTTGTGATTTTTGTTTGGAAGATTTTTTTACATATAAAAGTATATTACATGAAAAGATAGAGCTGACTCATATGTACAGATCAGAATCAGGTATGGGCTGTTTTGAATTGAGCTAGTAAACAACCACCTAACAACCAACCAGAACAGCCTAGCAACTGCATAGCAACACCCTGACAACCACTCACTTTACCCTACAATTTTGGCAGCGAGTTGTTCACGGACAAAAACCACTTGTATTTTTTCAAAACATGCAAAAAAAAGAAAAAAATTCTCAAACCTGATTTTATGGTTTTCTCTTTTTATTTATAGGGAGAGGCAGGTTTAAATGGACGTCCAGGATTAGAGGGTATAAGGGTACTATATCCTCATATATTATCTTTTATTTCTCTATAATAATGTATATACATTTTTACATGTTCACTGGTTGGTTTCTGAGCAATCAAGTCTCTTCTTCTGTTACAGGGAAGACCAGGACCCAGAGGAGTAAAGGCTAGTATATATGACTTAATGACAGTGAATTCAGTAATTTTACTGTACGACATGTATCTATCCATCTTATCAGTAAATGACGAAAGCTGTTTAATCCTGACTGATGCTTTCAAAACATCAGGAGAGTGCGTCACAGAAGACAGCCTGAGGGTGAAGCATTATAGATCATATCAGACACAGGACAATGAAATTTACTTTCACTCTCTTTCCGTATATGCAGGGTGGGAAAGGAGAATGTGGCACCCCAGGGTTAAAAGGAGATCAAGTACGTTTTAGTAAATTATTCTCTTGATCTGTGGTCTGTGGCCCACAATGTGTCATGATGATCCTGTCCTTCATTCCCACAGGGCCCAGATGGACCTCCAGGACCACGTGGACCAAGAGGAGATCAGGTTGCCTTTTTTTTTTACCACATATATAATTTTTTATATATATATATATATATATATATATATTTGGGTTATATATTGAGAAATTGAGATTTCTTTCCATTGATATATTTGACCCTGGACCACAAAACCAGTCATAAGTCGGGGTATATTTGTATCAATAGCCAACAATACATTGTATGGGTCAAAATGATCAATTTTTCTTTTATGCCAAAAATCATTAGGATATTAAGTAAAGATCATGTTCCATGAAGATATTTTGTACATTTCCTACCGTAAATATATAAAAAAAATTATTTTTGTGAGTGGATATGCGTTGCTAAGGACTTCATTTGGACAACTTTATATTTGCAAATGCAAATATATACAGTAATATTTGATTCATGTATACATGTATTTTTATTTTATTTAATTATTGCGATGAGACAGTAATAAATGAAGAGTAACATAGCTCCCAAGCGCAGTGAGGAAATGATCACGCTCACATAGTCAGATCGCCTCTTCTGTCCCTGCACTTATGGAATGTGATTGAGGGATTAAGTGTTGTTCTTACACTATAACTATAGCTAAAGCAGTGAATCCAGGCCTACACGCCATTGTTTCTCTGTGAGGGCTTTCTTTGTTCCTCTGGATTAGCATAAGGACAGGGGTTACTATCTCCTGCCCTCCTAGTTCAGTCTCTGTCCTTGTGATCTTGGTTTATTGACAGCAGCCTTCTTTTTTTGACCCGATTCAGATTTAGATAGCTTCAGTTTCCCACACAGTCTATCCTCTGGTGACGGGGAATGTCTGGCTGTCATGTGTCCAGTAAAAACACATTATAATTGATGGCATAGCTTAGTAGTGGTCCAGTACACTGTAAAAGTCTTTTGATATTTAAATAGACACACTCTGCCAATACAACTAGCTCATAGATCAAGTGTGATTAGTGAGAAATAAAAGATATAATAAAGACTAATACTTGAATGTCTGTCTATTTCAGGGACTGAGCGGTAACCCTGGTGACCCTGGCCCTGAGGGCCGTGTCGGACCTAAAGTAAGGATATTGCATCTTACCACTATGATGTGATGTTTTTCGAATGGAATGACAGTGATATCTTTCCCAGGGTGAGCGAGGACCTAGCGGACCCACCGGACCTCCAGGGTACCCAGGGACTGGGATTCCTGGTCCAAAGGTAATGGCTTCAGATTAGATCATTAGTTTAATGTAAAATATATTTTAATATCTGGTTAGACAACAGTTGTTACACAACATTTCAAGCAGTGTTCTGCAATGTGACATGCTACATTTTTTGTATTGTTGTCATGCATGCAGTTTATGAACTCAAATAATTGAGATACAATTTTAATAATATTTCAAAGTATTACTCTTTTTACTGTATTTTGATCAAATAAATGCAGCTATGGTGAGCATAAGAGACTTTAATATTAAAATTCTTACCAACCCCAAACTTTTGAACAGTAGTGTATCAGTATGCAGTTGTTATTATAATTATAATGGAATCATATGGAATCATATCCATGTAAACCCTTTGTGTTTTGTAAGGGGGAGAAAGGTGGCCAAGGCAGACCTGGGCCCACTGGGCCTGTTGGTATAGGGGAGCCAGGAATGCCTGTAAGTGAAGTGATATGTCAGTAACTCCACTAGAGGGAGATATACATCCTTAGTCATGTGTTTTTCTGTAACAGGCTGCTGTCATGCATCTTTATTCACTGGGTTTGTATAGTGTAATATACTAATATTTAGTATCTGTTTATTAGGGCGCTTCAGGACCTCCAGGAGTTCAAGGCATCCAAGGGTTTCCAGGAGAGGGTTTACCAGGGCCAAAGGCAAGAGTTAACAATAAAAACCTCCGTCTGCCTCCCACTTTGAAAAAGAAGTGTGCTTGCTTGTATTTAATGTGCATGTGTAGTGTACTTTATATCTTAAAATTATGTAAAAAAAAAAAAAAAAAAAAATGTACTTGCAGATTAATGAAAGTGCACTTTTAAAAAGTGAATAATGTCAATTTTAAAGTACATTTTAATCATTGTTTTAATAATATTTTGTTGTGCTTTAAAGAAGTACGCTTATTTTTGTGTTGACTAACTAAAGCACATATGAAACATTTGATACTTTTAACTGCAGTTTGATATTTGATATTACATTTAAAGTTAATACTGAATTACAACTTCATTTATACTTAGATTTAAAGCATGTATTAAACATTATAATTGTGCAATTACAAATATCTTTAAATATATGACATACAAGTTTCAAATGACAGTAAAGTATATTTTAGTTTGCCATATTTTAGCATATTTTAGTTAGCTTGTCAGTACTTTCGGCAGTACACTTTAACTATATTTCAATGACAATAGGAATAATTATGAAAGTACATTTAAAGATGTATTTACACCCTACTTAAATAGGTAAAAAAAAAATCACTCTAAAGTTCTGCTAATTGCATTTAGTAAAAATTTTAACTAAAAATATGTTCATTTAATTTTAAAATAACATGCAGTTAAGTATCTGAAAACATTGCATTCATTAGCATATGTATATTCCTTTAAATGGTATTATTACCTTAAGAACTCTTTTTTAAAGTATGAAAAAGTACACTGCTCATGTGATTGACATCTAATGCTGTACTTAATAATGTAATGATGCACTGATGTTGATCACATTTCAGGGTGACAGAGGATTTGAGGGTCCTAAAGGTGTACGTGGACTTCCTGGGTTGGGCATTAAGGGTGATAAGGTAGAGTACATTCTCAAAAAGCAAACAAAAACAATTACATGCTGTTGTTGAGTGTAATCAGATCAAACAATAAGAGACTTGTCTAAGTACTTATTTCTCTCTTCTGTAGGGTAACACAGGGGAACCTGGTTTACCTGGATCGATGGGATTTCCAGGAGTAGGGACCCAGGGTGAAAAGGCAAAGCAAAGTTCTTATCTATCCATAGACTGCACCCAAACCCTTGCATTATTTTATAGGTAATCGTAGTACAGCCTCCAATTAGAAATTACTTTTTTGATGTGGCATCTCTGGCTGCAGGGAGACCTGGGACCCATGGGTCCACCTGGACCAAGAGGCCCCCCTGGAGTGGGCATGGTGGGCCCTAAGGTACAGTGTGTGTGTGTGTGTGTGTGTGTGTGTGTTATTTTAGTGGTCTGATATTGAAGGCAAAACATCTTTAGATAGTACTTTCAATTTCAATTTCTATAACCATAAATAATGCAGAAAGACTTTTAAAGGGATAGTTCACCCTAAAAAGAAACTCACTAAAACTAATAACATTTTTACATTTTTAATAATTAAAAGAAATCTGAAATAAAACAAAAGATTAAAAAAAACCTTTAAAATTGAAAATTATAAATGTTGCCTTGGCAACTCTCAGAGTCAGTCACACTTTCAACACCAGACCTCTCAGCTCCACCCACCCAGCCCAAGTTCAACCATCTTCTGCCAACCTCATCTCCCTTAACTCCACCCCCATTGAGAGTCCTGAGACCGACACCAAACAGGAAATTCCCCACAAATATATGCTGTTCCTAGATGTTTTCAGCAAACAACTGGCCACCAAACTACCACCTCACCAGCCATGGGACTCTGCCATCGACCTGCTGCCTGGGGCAACTCTACCCAAGAGTAAGATCTATCCTTTGTCCATCCTGGAACAGAAGGCTATAGATGAGTACATCGAGGAGGCTCTCAAGCAAAACTTAATCTGACTATTTACATCCCCTGCTGCTTCAAGCTTCTTCTTTGTGAGTTAAAATGACAGAGGCTTGTCAATTACCGTACTCTCAATTCTCATACGGTCAAATACCACTACCCCCTTCCTCCGGTCCCAGCAGCCCTGGAACAACTACGTGGAGCTTGCATCTTCACCAAGCTGGACCTGCGGAGCACGTATAACCATCAGGCCACTATGAATATCTCATAATGCCATATGGACTGTCCAACTCACCCTCCTTATTCCAGGGGTATATGAATGAGGTGTTCCGGGAGTTCCTCCATCATTTCGTCATCAACTACATCTGCAACATCCTGATCTACTCCCAGAACCTGGCCGAACATCGCCGCCATGTGACGCAGATCCTCCAGAAGCTACAAGAACAACACCTCTACCTGAAACGCAGAAATGCGAGTTCCACCGGAATTCCTCGGTTATGTCATTAACCAACACAACATCCAGATGGACCAAAGGAAGGTTCAAGCCATCAAGGATTGGCCCCAATCAGCTAAAGATCTTCAACGTTTCCTGGGCTTTGCCAACTTTTACTGCCATTTCATCACCTATTTCAGCCAGATCTGTACACCACTTACTTCCCTTCTTAAAAACCGTCTCAAGTCTCTGTCCTGGAGTCCCGCCACAGCCAACGGTTTCCAACAGCTCAAAGAAGCCTTTTGCACAGCTCCTACCCTAGTTCATCCCAATCCAGATCTTCCCTTCATGGTTGAAGCTGTTCCGTCTCAGCGGCAGGGTAAGCCTCCTATCCTCCATCCATGCTCCTTCTTTTCAAAGAAACTGTCCCCAGTGAAGCAATGCATGAACTTGAAGGCCGATGCTCTCTCACACTTGCACCACCCTGAGCCAGATTCCACACCACTCGAAACCCATACTTCCTCCAGCCATCATAGTCAGCCCTATCCAGTGGCCCCTCGACAACCAGATCTCTGCAGCCACTCATTCTGAGCCAGCTCCGCTGGGAGATCCTAAGGGACAGGCATATGTTCCATCAGCCCTGCGCCTGAGAGACTGACTAAGAGAGACTGTTAGGTTCAAGCTAAGTTATCTTATCTCTGTACACTGCCTTGTCTGCTGCCATTGCTTGTCTTGCTGCACCTGTAAATAAACGACTGTGTGTGGAAGTTACCTGTGTTGTCTCCGTCTGTACACTAACAGCAACTAAAATTCTGTAAAGTACTAAAATTACTAAAAATGAAATAATTATAAATTAAAGCTATATAGAAATATATAAAATATAATATTAAAATAAAACAATAGTATATAAATACTACTAAAATAACACTGTTTAAAACCTTCAAACATAGTTTTCATTTGGGGTGGACTATTCCATTAATGGTTTGTGTGATTTATCAGTATAAATTGTGACTGTATAAATTTGTTCGCAGGGGGATCAAGGCTTTCCAGGAGAATCTGGCCTACAAGGTGAGAGAGGAATTGGAGAACCAGGACCAAAAGTACGTACAATTTCAATGTCCTTACAAACCAAATAAAATATTATCTATATATTACCATATTTTTAATATAATCTATGTTTTATGTAATAGTAATAGAGTGGTTTCTTGATTTTAGGGAGAACCAGGACCAGACGGAGCACCTGGTATTCCTGGCATCCCAGGTGAAGATGGCTCTGTGGGTTCAAAGGTACAGTGGGACACAACGTCTTGGGTCACAGGTTTCTTGTAAAATATTTATGATTTCATTTAAAATTGGATCGTCACTTAAGCCATACTTAAAAATGAATGAATGTCATATAAAGTCATACGTTTTAAGTTGTGGCTTAAATGTCTACATATTTTTGGGGCCACTGTGACTATAACACGTTCTTATTTTATGATAGCAAATACAGGAAAGCTTCAGTAAAGCACAAATGCATTGCTTTCCTGTTTATATTGTTTACTCACCTGGGCATTTCTGTCTTTTGTTCATTATATTAGGGTGAGATGGGTTTACCTGGTGAACGAGGTCCAGAGGGCTCACCTGGGAAAGGAATTCCCGGTGAAAAGGTACAATGACGTTTCTTTCTAAAAAGGTTTCTTACTTACCACAATTCTACGGATCAATTTATAAATGAAAACCATCTCTTATGGTTAAACAGTGATTTATACATTCATTGAGTCCAGGAGCAGTGTTGGGGAGTAACTGGTGTAACAGCGTTATGTAATTTAATTACAAAATTAATGTAACTGTAATCCATTACAGTTACTGAGAAAAAATGTGTAATTAAATTACAGTTACTTATGAAAATGTTAACAAATACAAAGAGGATTACATCTGACGTTGCAGCCTGGTCTCATTGTTAATACGTAGGTATTAATATGTAACTTTCAAAGACACAAAACGTACATTTTTGTACGTTTAGAAAGGTGCTAAAACATACAATATTGACGTAATTATGGCACTAAAACGTAAAAATACTTACGTTTTTTACAGCGAAAAAACGTAAAATATTTATGAATCTTATCATGTCTTAGAGATATATGTATAATGTCCCTTTTATCGTTTTGTAGATAAATGTAAGATCCCTAAACCCCATCCCGAACCTAAACCTACCCATTTTATACAGAATGTTATGCAGAAATGTGTAGGAAAATGACAATTTTAGTAAAAATTTAACATTAAAACGATATTTTGAGCCACTAATCCTACACCTACCCCTAAACCTACCCATAACCATTTCTTTAAACTACCTACTGTTATAAATAAAAGAATGACAGACAAACAAGCGTAACCACAAAAATTTATTTTTTTTGCGAAAATGTCAAAAGTGGTACCAAAAGTAGTTCAAATGATGATGAGTTCCAGTCACAGTCCTCTCTGGCGGTAATAGTTTTTTATAGGGTACAGAGCAGAATTTAATTTATTAATCCATGAAAATATGATGAATCCGGCTTCTCTCCGTGAAGGCGTGCACTCATTTCAAATGTCAATCCACTGAAACACGGCATGTCGCAATCTGTGACGAAGGTGAGAACCAATGAGCGTTTGATATCAGTGCCGTAAACCATGTCGTAACGCTTCTCGAGGGTGGCGCTACTTTCAAATTTGAATCATAACGAGCGCGAGCTTTGACTGTGACGGTCGCTGTTGCTGAGAATCAAAATGAAGATCGATGGATAAAGGGCTGAATTTGGATCTGTTCCTTACAAACATATGGATTCTAAAGATTGGGAGTACAGCGAACAAATAAAATGGATGTGATTTGTGAATTTATGTTGTGTTTTGGTGTATCTTATGGTTGTATTGTCAGTCACTGCATAGGAGAAAACGCCTTCTGTGTCTCACAGCAAACAAACTAAATATAACAAAATGGTTAAACAATTACAGAAAATTTATTCATAAGGTTTTAAATTGTAGTCTTGTTTAACATTATGCAATCCTCCGAAACGAGCAGCACAAGTCACGAACAGAACTGTTATTTCATATTAAGTAGATGAGTAAACTGCTTTCAATAAATTTGACTAAAAACATTAAATCATTAAAGCCACGATTTTAATATTAATACATGGGAATTCATATACATTCACACTTTACGTTACATGATATACGTTTTTATTGCTGTTAATACATAAGTATTTTTACATTTAGTGCTATAAGTATGTCAATATTGTAAATTTTTGTGTCTATGAAAACGTAAGTAAATGTATGTGTGGTAGAACCACAATTTACGTAAAAATACACACGTTTTCTCATGAGATCACGTTGCAGCATTTCTGTAAAAAGCTAGGGTATGTTGAATATTCATTTGTTGCTTTGCCTGTTTTTAATGTGCACGATGCCTCCTGCCATTTAAAGTCTGTTTAGTGAAGCGATGCTATTCTGATGCTTTTGATTGGTTCACTTGTTTGAATTTGCAGCGCACCACGTCTGCCAAATACATCACTCCACATTGCCACTGAAAGCTTTAGGCTACAACCTGTCTGTTCAAAAACGGCATCATAGCTATTAAACTATTTCTTGTTCTGATTTTAAATCTGTATTTAACCTCAGAACGATCTCAAAAGTAAAAAGAGGTGCTAAAGTCTGATTTCGTGGTGGCTGTGCTTTAAAAATTAAATTATTATAATCTTAATACAAGTGAAGGATTTTAAAAAGTCTGGCAGTAATCAGGGTAACACTTTAGAATAACTCACGCTATGAAGCATTAGTTAAGCACTAGTAAACAGTCAATTCATCATTTATAAAGCATTAATAGACATTAGTAAGCAGTTTATAAATACAGCTATAAATGCTTTGTTCTTGATTTATAAGCATATCTATAATGGGTTTAATAATTGTATTTTCATACTTTATTAATGATCAATTTATCATTTCTAAATTATGTATTACAGTATTTACAAACCAGTTATTTAGGAGCTGTCAGTGGTTCATAAGATCATTTAGAAAGTGTAAGTAAATGATTAATAAACAATTTAAATGTACATTTATACATCTTAATATTTAGCCATATAGTAATAGTTACTCAGTACACAATGTTCCTACTGTAATTCATGATTAATTCAGGTAGTTATAAAACATTTAGTAGTTGTCAGTTAACTATTTTTGTGAGCTCATCTAAAGTGAGGACTATTTATGCCTCGTAAAGCTTTTATTAAAGGAGATTTGAAGGATACAGAACATAGAAATATTTATTTCAAGGAAAAAAAATGAAACTTTACAATGGGTAACTTTTAAAAATTAAAAAATAAAACCGTGCAATTTCTCAGAAAATAAAAATCGCTGTACTCCTCCAGAAAACATAACTGTGCAGTAAAATGAAACTAAGTTATAATCTGATAAAAAAATAAATTTCTGTAAAGTGTAAACATTGCTGAATAAAAATTTACCAGTGCCAACACTGGATTACAGGAGTGCCAAAATACAACAAATAAAGTTTTATAAAACAATATTAATATAATAAAATATCTCACAGTGTCAAAACTACCTCAGTATTAACTTTAAAACATTAGAGAACAGCAGTGCAGAAGATAACAGCCTTTAAATCTCCTTTGTAAAGCTTTACAAAGCATAAATAGTCCTCACTTTAGATGAGCTCACAAAAATAGTTAAAGGGATAGTTCACCGAAAAATGAATATTCTATCATCATTTACTCACCCTCAAGTTGTTCAAAATCTGTATAATTTGTATAATCTGTTTGCATTGGCTGCCAATTGCTGCTCGCATCCAATTCAAGGCTCTAATGTTTGCCTACAGAACATCCACTGGCTCTGCACCACTATACCTAAACCCACTACTTCAGACTTATGCGCCCTCCAGAAGCTTGCGTTCTGCAAGTGAACGGCGTCTTGTGGTGCCATCCCAAAGGGGCACAAAATCACTCTCACGGACCTTCTCCTGGTCTGTTCCTGGTTGGTGGAATGACCTACCACGCTCTATCCGAGCAGCTGAGTCTTTAGCCATTTTCAAAAAACTGATAAAGACATATCTTTTTTTTAATCAACACTTGACCCAGTAATATAGCACTTTTTTTTTTATATATATTTTACTTTTCTTTTTTCGATTTTCTATTCTTTCTCCATCTATTTGCGTATATATTTATTAAAAAAAAGTGCTACGAGCACTTTACGGATGAAACTATGACTTGACATAGCACTTACATACTGTTGTGCTCATGTTGATTTGATTGCTTCTACGATTCTCATTTGTAAGTCGCTTTGGAGAAAAGCGTCTGCTAAATGACTAAATGTAAATGTAATGTAAATAATTTTCTTTGTTCTGTTGAACACAAAGGAAGATGTTTTGAAGAATGTGTTAAACTGAACAGTTTTGGGGCACCATTGACTTCCATAGTAGGTTTTTTTCCTACTATGGAAGTCAATGGTGCCCCAAAGTGGCCTGGTTACAAATTTTCTTCAAAATATCTTCCTTTGTGTTCAGCAGAACAAAGAAATTTATACAGATTTGGAACAACTTGAGGGTGAGTAAATGATGATACAATTTTCATTTTTGGATGAACTATCCCTTTAACTGACCACTTCTAGATGTTTTATAACTACCTGAATTAATCATGAATTACAGTAGGAATATGTGCTAATAAAGCATTTATTAACACGCTGAGTAACTATTACTATATGCCTAAATAATATGTATAAATGTATGTTTAAATAGTTTATTAATCATTTACTTACACTTTCTAAATGATCTTATGAACAACTGACAACTCCTAAATAACTGGTTTGTAAATAATGTAATACTTAATTTAGAAATGATAAATTGATCATTAATAAAGTATGAAAATACAATTATTAAACCCATTATAGATATGCTTATAAATCAAGAACAAAGCATTTATAGGTGTATTTATAAACTGCTTATTAATGTCTATTAATGTTTTATAAATGATGAATTAACTGTTTACTAAAACTGTTTACTAGTTATTATAAAGTGTTACCCAATATGTAAAAATATTGTTTTTACTGTATTTTAAATCAAATAAATACAGTATTTGCGAGCATAAATGTCCTCTTTCAAAAACATAAAAATAATGTTGTAATATCATTTATTTTATTTTATTTTCCATTTTCCTTGTTTAGTATGATAGTATTTGTTCTACTACCTCTAATTAATGCAGATTTTAATAAAAAAGACTGTTTTAGAATTATTTTTCTATATATATATATATATATATATATATATTTTAAATAAATTATTTTTGAACATCATGTCTTTGTCACACTGGGTTGTAGTAAAACTCACAACGAGGAAGATGACGATGATCCAAACACAGTCTTTAATAATATCCACACAAAAATCCAAACAAGACAGGCAAAGAAACACAACCTTAGAATTAACTTGACCAGACAACTGAAGAGTGCACAAGGAGGAACTTAAATACACTTTGGTGATGAACTAAATGATGAACAGCTATGATGATTGAGTTAGTGTCCATGGTAACAGATAAGTGGCAGGAAGCTAAGACAAAGGAGACACATGTGACTAGAGAATACAAACTAAAAGTAAATGAAAATGAAACTAACTAAACAGGGGTGCGTTTCCCAAAGCGAACTATGGTCGCAAGTTCCGTCGTTACCAATAGAGTTCAATGGGACTTACGACCATAGTTAGCTAACGACGCTTTCGGGAAACACACCCCAGAACCGAGACAGTAACATTAACATTAAATAATGAAAATTATAAAAACACTCAAAAGTAAATGTCTTAAAATGCAAAGTCCTAAAATCAGCCTTCATTTTCTTTATGCAAAATATAATATCTTAATATCTTACATGTGTATTTATGAGGCTTGAGTTTGAAATACAATACTGCATCACATCATGTCATGTCTATGATCAAAAAGCTAAAAAATCTCAAATACTGTCTTCTCTAAATGTACTGAAGTGGAAAATGTCACTGTCACATAAACACACTAAATTGTGAATCTCTCCACAGGGGGACCGAGGTGACAGAGGACCTCGGGGTCTCCCAGGAAGTGCTGGAGCACCGGGACCCCCAGGGGCCAAGGTCGGTGGGACAGTGGCAATATTTAAACACAAAATCTGGTTTTTGCATTGGGAATATGGAGGTTAATGTCCAGGTCGTCATGTTTAGAGGTTTGGAATGTCATATTTCATGATCTGGCGACTTTTAAAGAGT
Organism: Ctenopharyngodon idella; assembly: GCF_019924925.1. NCBI lineage: Eukaryota > Metazoa > Chordata > Actinopteri > Cypriniformes > Xenocyprididae > Ctenopharyngodon > Ctenopharyngodon idella. The sequence goes on along the minus strand of NC_067238.1, from coordinate 28,597 downwards.
TCATAAAAGGTCTTTAGGGTTTAGTTGTACAGTTTTATGGTTGCTCATAATCAACCATTTAACGGTCATCCTTGGGTTGTGAGAATATTCATCCATAAATTCGTAAACTTATAAAATACATTGAAAATCGTAATATTTTTCCTGGACTTGGTCACTGGAAACTTGTTGGAAATAGGCACAAAGCAACAACTCTTATAGGAAGGACATGCTGTATTCAATATATTATCTCATCAGTCTAACTTTTTTGATTATTTTAATACCTACTTTTGTTAAATACAAATATTATTTGTTTTCAAAAGTGCCTATACAGGTGCTGGTCATATAATTAGAATATCATCAAAAAGTTGATTTATTTCACTAATTCCATTCAAAAAGTGAAACTTGTATATTATATTCATTCATTACACACAGACTGATATATTTCAAATGTTTATTTCTTTTAATTTTGATGATTATAACTGACAACTAAGGAAAATCCCAAATTCAGTATCTCAGAAAATTAGAATATTGTGAAAAGGTTCAATATTGAAGACACCTGGTGCCACACTCTAATCAGCTAATTAACTCAAAACACCTGCAAAGGCCTTTAAATGGTCTCTCAGTCTAGTTCTGTAGGCTACACAATCATGGGGAAGACTGCTGACTTGACTGTTGTCCAAAAGACGACCATTGACACCTTGCACAAGGAGGGCAAGACACAAAAGGTCATTGCAAAAGAGGCTGGCTGTTCATAGAGCTCTGTGTCCAAGCACATTAATAGAGAGGCGAAGGGAAGGAAAAGATGTGGTAGAAAAAAGTGTACAAGCAATAGGGATAACCGCACCCTAGAGAGGATTGTGAAACAAAACCCATTCAAAAATGTGGGGGAGATTCACAAAGAGTGGACTGCAGCTGGAGTCAGTGCTTCAAGAACCACTACGCACAGACGTATGCAAGACATGGGTTTCAGCTGTCGCATTCCTTGTGTCAAGCCACTCTTGAACAACAGACAGCGTCAGAAGCGTCTCGCCTGGGATAAAGACAAAAAGGACTGGACTGCTGCTGAGTGGTCCAAAGTTATGTTCTCTGATGAGAGTAAATTTTGCATTTCCTTTGGAAATCAGGGTCCCAGAGTCTGGAGGAAGAGAGGAGAGGCACACAATCCACGTTGCTTGAGGTCCAGTGTAAAGTTTCCACAGTCAGTGATGGTTTGGGGTGCCATGTCATCTGCTGGTGTTGGTCCACTGTGTTGTCTGAGGTCCAAGGTCAACGCAGCCGTATACCAGGAAGTTTTAGAGCACTTCATGCTTCCTGCTGCTGACCAACTTTATGGAGATGCAGATTTCATTTTCCAACAGGACTTGACACCTGCACACAGTGCCAAAGCTACCAGTACCTGGTTTAAGGACCATGGTATCCCTGTTCTTAATTGGCCAGCAAAGTTGCCTGACCTTAACCCCATAGAAAACCTATGGAGTATTGTGAAGAGGAAGATGCGATATGCCAGACCCAACAATGCAGAAGAGCTGAAGGCCACTATCAGAGCAACCTGGGCTCTAATAACACCTGAGCAGTGCCACAGACTGATCGACTCCATGCCACGCCGCATTGCTGCAGTAATTCAGGCAAAAGGAGCCCCAACTAAGTATTGAGTGCTGTACATGCACATACTTTTCAGTTGGCCAAGATTTCTAAAAATCCTTTCTTTGTATTGGTCTTAAGTAATATTCTAATTTTCTGAGATACTGAATTTGGGATTTTCCTTAGTTGTCAGTTATATTTCAAATGTTTATTTCTTTTAATTTTGATGATTATATCAGTCTGTGTGTAATGAATGAATATAATGTACAAGTTTCACTTTTTGAATGGAATTAGTGAAATAAATCAACTTTTTGATGATATTCTAATTATATGACCAGCACCTGTATTATATTTTTAATTATAATTATATTTCATCACTATTGTAATTTACACTTTCCACAAAATATCTACAAAGTAGAATACTACAAAGTATTCAGAAATACTCAAAGTGCAGAAACACTCCAGTTCTTTATAAATTATACACAACTAAAATGACCACTCATTGTCTTATATACACTATGAACATTTTTAAAAATGAACACCGGTAAAAAAAAAAAAAAAAAATTATTTCATTTATAGGGAGAACCAGGAAGTTTAGGTATGATGGGGTTACCTGGACCTCCGGGTCGAGGATTGCCTGGTTCAAAGGTACGTATATGTCTTACTAAGTGCAAATGGAGATAAATGCTATTTACACAAAGTGTAAAAAGAAGTAATATCCTGTTTGTACTAAAGATAAATAGTTGAGAAATGGTGGGTGGAGCTAGTGAAAATAACTTTTGCCAACGAGGTTGACTATTTGCATTCTTATCTAATGTTAAACATTATTGTGTGTACTGTACATATGCTGTTCCTCATTATGTTGGTTGCATGTTTATTGTTAGGGTGAGCCAGGACCTGCAGGAACCTCTGGTCCTGTTGGAGAGCCAGGTGTTGGGACTGCAGGCCCTAAGGTTATACAGACAATGACATAGACATTTTACCATATAGTTTAATAGGAGGTTTGTTTGTTTTTTACCCTAATAAAATCTACACTGGCATGTTTCAGGGTGACAGAGGAAGTCCAGGACCAGTGGGGCCACAAGGAATGAAGGGGGAGGGTTACCCCGGACCACAGGTGCGTGAAGGAGACAAATACTTTAATACGAACAACACAGAAAGCAAAAGCAGTAATATCTATACATATGATATATTCTCAGGGGCTTCCAGGGTTGCCTGGACTACCGGGTGAAGTTGGACCTGAAGGACAAGGAATTCCAGGACCAAAGGTATTGGTCATTATGCAATTCACAATGAATGATTGCTGACTTTTTATCTTTCAGAAAGTTAACAAAGTTTAGCATTCTTGCTAAACTGATGTTGTTGTTGTTGCTTACAGGGAGACAGGGGCTCACCCGGAGCTACTGGCCCTTCAGGGCCTCCAGGAATTGGACTGCTTGGACCAAAGGTTCAATATCGCTACTTAAAATGTGTATTGGCTCTACATACAGTATGTTCTGTGTTGATTTAATTCATATGAGATATTTTTAGGGTGCAGTTGGCCAGCCTGGTGCTCCAGGTCTTCCAGGCCCTCCAGGAGAGGGAATTCAGGGTCCCAAGGTAAGGCTTCAAGGCCTACAGGTCTCATACTGTAGCTCTTCAACTTAGACAGAAAGCAAAACATAACTTTGTCATACAAAAGCTTAGAACTTTAAATAAACATTTTGTCATCACAGGGAGACCCTGGGTTTCAAGGGAACCCTGGCCCAAGAGGGCCTCCGGGTGATGGCCTGCCAGGAGAGAAGGTACTAGAAAAGCAAACACTGACTGATTGTGTTATATGTCAGTATAGTTAATAATATATTACTGTTCAAAAGCAAAAACAACATAAAGTCTGTTGGATTTAGGGCGACAGAGGCCTAGTGGGGGAGCGCGGAAGAAAAGGAGAGAGAGGAGAACATGGAGTGCCTGGACAAACAGGAGTCAAGGTAATATCCAGTTTCCAGTTAGCCAAGGTTCATATTCCATTTCCAGTTTATGTTTGCATTTTTTTTTTTTTTTTTTTGGGTAGCGTTGTAGTTGAGACCAGCTAATTTGAGTCTAAGTCTAGGCTGAGACCTGTGAAAGTTGAGTCAGAGTCAAAGTTGAGACCAGAAGAAGGTTTAGTCCAAGGCAAGACAGAGGCCTGAACGGACCACAGACCACATAACGCATCTACAGTGTTGTAGTATTCAAGACTGGACTTGAGTCAAGACCAAGTCCAAATGCTCCCAAGTCCATAACAAGACCATGCATGTATATGGTCTTGAACGCAGACTCAAGATTAAGTCCAGTCTCGAGTTCTACAACACTAGGGGCTTTCGCACCGGAGGAACCTTTTCATAGTTCCTAGAACTATTGGCTGAAGTACCCGGATTTTGCCGTGTTTGCACCGCAGGAACTTGATTTTAGTTCTTGGAACTCCTTTTGGGGGAACTAAATTAGCTCCTACTTCAGAGTATGGTCTAAACCAGCACTATAGGAACTATCAATGACGTAAGTGTACGTTGATTGGTCAAACGCATGTCAAACACCGGCACCCGGCATTTTTAAAAAGCCATGTAAACAGATTTACTTCACGAACATGGAAAACAGCAATAACGGCATTGACATGCTGTCTGCAATACTGAAAGTTGTCATAGGAGATTTTGTCTCTTAGCCCCACTTTTTGCTCTTTCAGTCGCGTAGATTATGCATTTACATTCCATCTACGTTATCACGAAACCCACGACACACAACAAACACTCCGTGCTCCGATCATGGCATCCTCCATTTACCGATTTTTAGCGTTTGTAAATGGTTAAAGTCGCCACTGTCGGCCGCTTCACAGTTCCTATTCCCAATGCGAATGCAACCAGGAACACGGCCCGGGGGAGAAATTAGTTCCCAGGGAACTATCCTAGTGGCTAGTTCCTATAACTGAGTTCCTAGAACTATTCGGTGCAAAAGCCCCTACTGTTTCGAAATTCCAGTCCATCAAATTCTAGTCCTGTAGATGCTACAAGTACAAAATTCGTATGAAATTACAACAATAATAAACACAAGTGATCAAGTAATCAAGACAGTTTGGCTTCGGCTTGCAGCTATATATTATCTGTTAGTTGTTCACTATCATGTCTTAAAGTGCAGTCACATTAGCAAAATTTCTGCAACATTTTGCAGGCAAAAACTTGTCAGTAATGTAGTGATGTATGAAACACTACTCACACAGATATCACTTTCAAACCAAGAACCTTTTTGTTGCGAATCTGCGTGAAGAACTTGAATCCATTGCAAAATTTGCATGGGGAATTTTTTTACCTGTAAAATTCTATTAAAATGACTGGATTTTGTCCATTAAAATTCACCAAACAATGGTACACGTGACCGCACCCTTACTCTAAGGGAACTGCAACAGATTTTAGCCCACCTTTAATTCAGTTCCTATATATGTAGATAGATAAAATATACCTTGAAAAATTACCCTGTTACTAATAAAATTCAACTTAAATTGTATAGGGAAAACCAGGAGAGAAGGGAGATCCTGGCCTATCTGTGAGTCAAAATAGTTTTCATAAAAACTTTGTCATCAGAATACTTACAAATATTGTATGAATAACATACATTGAACTTCACCCCGCAGAGAGAAGAGGTGATCAGAATAATCCAGGAAATATGTGGTATGTAACCATCCCTGCCACTCAAACACAAAACTATATTGTTTAATCTGTGTTAGTTGGAGGCACTTAATTTTTTTGTTTTCTCTCAGGATGTGGTCTGAAATGCCAGACGAGTCCTCTGGAACTGGTCTTTGTCATTGACAGCTCTGAGAGTGTGGGTCCAGAGAACTTTGAAGTGGTGAAGGACTTTGTGAATGCTCTGATCGATCGCTTGTCCGTGAGCCATGAAGCCACGCGTGTTGGGGTGGTGATGTACAGTCATGTGGATGTGGTGGTCGCCAGCCTACAACAGCTGTTTGACCAGACGGGCATCAAAACTGCAGTGCGCAATATGCAGTACCTGGGCGAGGGCACCTTCACGGGCAGTGCCATCCGCCGGGCCACTCAGCTCTTCCAAGCAGCTCGGCCTGGTGTAAGAAAGGTTGCGGTCGTGTTGACGGATGGTCAGGCCGACAAACGTGACGCAGTGAGGCTGAAAGATGCTGCAGAAGATGCTCACGATGCTGGGATTGAAATCTTTGTGATTGGTATCATGAACAGCAGTAACTCCCAGTATGCAGAGTTTAGGAATGAGATGAACATTTTGGCATCTGAACCTGATGAAGAACATGTCTACTTAACTGACTTCATGAGACTGCACAGTACGTACTCCTATATTTCTTTTAAATGTGGCGTATTTGGCTAAATATTTTTATGCTAACCTGTTGCAATTTTTCAGCAATGGAGAATAAACTGCTAAGTCAGATCTGCGAGCGTAATGATGGAACACTCTTCAGCCCAAATGGCAAAACATTCCCTCCATTTGGGCCTGATCCAGTTCCAGATAGAACTGAGGCTCCCACCAGTGATTATTTCGTCACAGAGGACAAAGAGGTCATTTTTCATACTTCTACAGAAAGACACAGTAATACATTTTTATCTAGCAAGACAATATATAAATTCATTAGCAAAATGTTTTTCAAATGGAAAATATTCAACTTTTCACTAAAATTAAAATGGTACAAGCCTTGCACAAGACATGTGGAGAAAAAAAACAAGATATTGTGAGCACAAATTAAGGATTTGTTCCTGAATTTTAGGTAAATCATGGCCAAGAGGTGGTTGATTATGATTTCACTTTTTTAACTTTAGTTAGTGTGTAATGTTGCTGTTAGAGCATTAACAACATCTGCAAAAATACGATGCTCAAAGTTCAAAGCAAAGTGAGATATTTTCTTTTAAAGAATTCTCTGTTTAAGGACTACAACAAACGGCTGGTAGGGACTACAACAAGCTTCTTCCCGGATTGGTGACATCACTAACCCTAAAATGTACATAAACCCTGCCCCCGAGAACACGCAACAAAGGGGGTGAGGCTATGTTATTGCAATACAGTATGTAACACAAAAGCAATAGCATGTCATAAAAGCAAGATGACAACATGACAAGTTATAACCATAATTAAATTAAACTATACCTGTTCTATCTTCATGCAGCATATATTCTCTGGCTCTGTAGGATCTTACAACAGTTCCCACATGAGCGATTTATAGATTATCATAACAGAATATGCTAATTAATGACTTTAAGATAGTTAACTCCACATCAGCTACATAAATTCATCAACTAACCGTTCAGAAACGTCCTGTTGCATTCCACATGTTATCACTTCTTCTTGAGTCTCTCCATCATTGTCAGACTCCGGTTTGAACATAAAAGGCTGAAGAGTTTCTGATATTTTCAGTGAATCTGCGTGAGGTAATGTTAATCAGAGCTTTTAACACAAGCTCTTGAAACTCCACCCTCTTCTTGAGAGCAGCAGCTCATTTGCATTTAAAGGGACACACACAAAAAACTGAGCGGTTTTGCTCACCCTTAAAAAGTGACAAATTTAACATGCTATAAAAAAATGATCTGTGGGGTATTTTGAGCTAAAACTTCACATACACACTCTGGGGACATCAGAGACTTACTTTACATCTCGTAAAAGTGGCATTATATGACCCCTTTAACTAAATTAAAATGTTACAACAACATGACCATGATTTACCTAAGATGAAAGAATTTGTCAAATGTGGCTATGAATTAAGTCATGGTAACAAATTCTTAATTTGTGGCCATGATATCTGTTTTTTTTTTTCTTTTCTTTTCGTTCCATGACATAAAAATGACACTTAAAAAAGCTACTTTTTTTAAAAGAAATATTTCATGTTAGTTTTGTGATGTAACCATCAAGTAAAACAGTAATAACATATTTCCCTTATACCTTAAATTCCTGTGTGTACACATCCTAATCATTATTTTCAAAAAAGATTTTAAATATATTTTTCAAAATAAAAAGGTTTTTTTTTTTTTTTTTTTTTTTTCAAATAGCTGAGAAATTAAAACCCTGCTCATCACTGAAGTAGTGCACAAAATGTCTTTATATGTATTTATGAATAAATGAATAGATCTGGATAAAAAAAAAAAAAAAAGTTAATATCATAAAATATGAGCAGAAACTACAGCCTTAAAAACAGAAACATTAATATGGAGAAAAAGCATGCACATAAAATGACCCAAAATCATAATATAAACGCCAGCTGAAGGTGATATTTTGCCGGAAAGAGCTTCTGTTTCCAGTTGATGAGATGTGCTGCCACAATGCCACATGCCTACAGTCTGAAAAATTCTCTTTATCACAGACTGCACTTCCAACAGAGTTTGAGACCACTTCTTCTACCCAGCAACCAGATGACCAGATGACACACCAGTCCTCCATCTCAGTAGTAGGACCCCAGACGCTCATAAACTGGTGGTATGTTCCAAAAATCAACTCACCTCCCCGAACTCTACCTCCTCCACCCCCTCGTGGTGACTCGAAAGGTAAATGCACTGGCTTACACCACAATTATCTATTAGTGACTTCTTGAGCATTCACATTTAAATTTAGTTTGAAACCAGATTTTGTTCAGTTTGAAGTACTTCAGATGTATGTTGTTGTTGTATTTCAGATGTAGACTGTAGACAGGGATTGGACCCTGGGCCTTGTAGAGAGTACAGGGTCATGTGGTACTATGACCTGGAGGCCAACGCATGCGCACAATTCTGGTATGGTGGTTGCCAAGGCAACAGCAACCGCTTTGAGACGGAAGACATTTGTAGAAACACTTGTGTGCAGACATAACACCCTCACAATGAAGTACAGGGCTTCATTCAGCAGATTTCTGATTTTTCATTTTTTTTTAACAAGCTGTATCAACTTTTCAGTCATGCACTATGCATTTTCATTGTAGTACTTGTTTTTTTTATGAGAACAGTAAGGAATCCTACACTGACTGTAGATCAGATTTGATTTTGGGGCAACACTACTTTAATTATTGTTTATTAGACTTAGTGCTGCTCCATTTTCTAGAGAATAACATGTATTTTCGAAGTACCACATTTTTCTTTCTATAGTCGCACTGAAAGTTTTATGAATTTCTTTGTTTTAATTAATCCTTTTGTGTATGTTGCATCCTTAAAAATACAGCATTGTAAATATTTCTGTTAATTGTAGTCAACTCCACCATTACCAGTGCTCAAAGTGGGAAAAAAAGGTACTGGTAATCCCCTTTGTTTTCAAAAAATAAATAAATATGCTTATATACATAATTTGGAGTCATCATATGCAGTCATCAAGGGCAATGCTGCAGGGAGTCCGCCAATTATTGTTTAACTGCAAACTATTTTTTGTGGAAAAGATAAAAAATTTCTTAAATAGTGCACTACGTTAACTTCAAAGCTAATGTTAAAGGGATAGTTCACCCAAAAATGAAAATTATCCCATGATTTACTCACCCTCAAGCAATCCTAGGTGTATATGACTATCTTCTTTGAGACGAACAAAATCTGAGAAATATTTAAAAATATCCTAAGGTTTATAATGGTTGTGAATGGCTACCCAGATTTTGAAGACACTTTTTGGACGTACATCAAATGCGTATGGCTGTCGCGCCAGAAGCTTGTTATTTTACTTTATAAAGTTTTAAATAAGGATATTTGTTTTACACAAATGCATCGATTCGTTTCAGAAGGCCTTTATTAACCCCCTGGAGTCGTATGGATTCATTTTTTTATAGATGGATGCATTTTTTTTTTTTTTTTGTCTTCAAAATCTGGTCAGCCATTCATAATAATAATTTTCATATGTGAATAATTTTTATGTGAACTATCTCTTTAAGAAGCTAAATTTCTGCTAAATTGACCCTCCCTCATTAAACTGTATAAAGTAAAATCAAAATTTATTGTACAAGTGTTTGCCTCTCTCAATGATTATTTTAATGGTTTTGCGATGTATCATAAAGTATGTACATAGACTAAGATGATACTATAGAGACCATTGCAATATGCAACAGAAAAGCATTGCACAAAATTACTAATACTGTGTACTGGGGAGTACCGGACAACTTTTAGCACTGATCCTTACAGAATCATTTATGTGTGCCAATCACATATATGATCACTGCTCTTTGTAAGTGCATGTGTATTTAAAATGCAAAACATTAAGAATCTGTGTTAAAAAAAATTTGGACAGTATTGTATGTTAAAGTTGTATTATATAGTGTGATTAATCACATTTGCATTTCAAAGATATTTACCCATGTTTCATTGTTCATGTTTCCTTAGCAGTGAGCATGACTCATGAATTTGGGTATAAACTCCTCCTTTCGTGTCATAAATAGATGACAATCAAACATCCAGAAGTCCTTTCCAATATAACATCCAAGGTTTGGATTAACCAAAAGCTTTTCTTGTCTTACATTTGATAGATTTTAACAAAGATTCTCAACTTGAATTTTTTACGTTCAGTCAATGATGAAGCAAACCATTGTGTTTCCGAAGCTAATGTTATGACAATCAAGTTCTTAGTCTGTAACGTAACTTTAATCCCATATGTAAAACCTGTTTTAATATGTATTATAGAACAATAAATATAACATGATTTACATGTAATGGTCTTATAGTGAAGTAATGTATACATGCATTAATACATTTTGCTTTAAAAGACGACATTTTGAATGCTGTGTTATTTTTAGATTTGCTGTTATTTCTATTATTTAAGAGTTAATCTGGGTTAAATCTGTATTTATACCCGTATGGGCGTAAGTGATAGGTGTAGTACTCTAGTGTGTGCATTCCTACTGCATTCATGTAGTGGAAAGAGATGGCTAAATCTGAACAGCATCCAGGGCCCTAAAACACAAGAACAGAACAATGTATTTAAGATAAAGAACAAGTTGAGAAGGAGTATTAAGAAGGACATAAGAAAGAGAGTTTTTAACTGTAATAATACTTAATCATTCTTGAATATAAATTGGATTTATCTTTACTGTGGCCTGGCTTATAATACTTACTGTGCCCTGGCTGATCATAAGCCAGGTAATGTGAAAAAGGGCTAGAGGTGTTTTATTTTCATTCTAATGGGTTTAACAGTGATCTTCATTAATTGTTGTTGTTGTTGTTATTATTATTATTATGTAATAATAGGTCTTTACATATATTGGTATGGAGCATCATGCAAAAGCAAAAATTTTTTGGATGAGTTGCTATTATAGAATTACCCTGTGTCACTCATGTTTCTGGATCAACATCCTGAACACAACCTTTTAACTGGAAACTTATTTATCAAATATGAATAGTTAATAATTAGAAGAATTATGGTTAGCACAATACTTTTGGACAAGAATGTTGTTCCAGGATCAACAAAAGTTGTTTAACCAGGAGCATGTATTACTTAGAAACTCAGTATTTAGCTGGAACTGCAGAGGGTTTAATAATGTGGCACTAAATATTTATCTAAAAGTGATCCAGTGGGAGTAGTTTGCGAGTCAACAGAACACTGAAACTGTGATAGCAGTTCTCGAAACTGAGAACAGTTTTGGACTTGGACATGATATGTCCATGTTGTTATGAGCTGTATTAGCATGTGTGAACCAAGAACTTGAATGAGGGGGTAAACGTTTTTTAAAGGGGTGGTTCAGTGTTTTTTGTTTTTGTTTTTTTCTAGGCTTGATTATGTTTTTGGGGCGCAGTTTAACATGTCTTAATGCTTCGTTTTTTGTTTTTTAAAAAGCCGTATTTTTCATATATTTTACCTTTATTCTACACCTCTGTTTCCATTGTCATTCGAACGGCTCGTTTGACTTCCTGCTTCTATGAAGCCACTCCCTCCGAAATACACAATGTGCTCAGGTTGGTAGCTGGCCCAGTGCATTGTGATTTGCTGAAACGTCCGGAAACGCCACGCCCCTTACCATTAGTTGCTACCGGTTACGTGTGCTTTGGTGGAAATGGCGTCTATATTGCTGTATCAAATTGAGCCCGAATCAGACCCAGATGAAGACGGTCAAGCAGAACCTCTGCAATCGCGGCTTTTAAAGAACGTTTATGAATGGTATTTCATTTTGTATTTGTGTTAAAGTGTTTAGATATGCTGTCGCTGTCTGTTAGCTTTCAATATACGGTTTTATCCTGATTAAAGCTTTACTGTAGCCGAATACATGACTGAGTAGTAGCATTTTTGTAAAGGATCGTTTCATAGCATGAACAACTGTTTGTCTATGAACATAGAAGTTTGTTGCCGTTTGTTGAAGTATGTAATAGAATTTAGCTAACTGGCTAGCGAAGCAAAAACGCGTTGGTCTTTGTTTACGTCTTTGATGCAACCAAAAAATAGCAACAGAACTTTTTTTTAAAAGACATGTACAAACAATAAAACGTACTTACAGTTTGGGGCGATAAACGGCAGCTTCTGCTTTTAAAGTGGGAACTGCTTCATCTTTCAGTAATAGCCTTTGTGCAAATCCAGCATTAAACTCATGTAGATTCTGGAAGCTGTCTTCCGCGCCGCATCCAGTGTAGAAAATATCACAGATTATTATAATGGGTTCTATTATCTTTTGACGCGTCGCTCGCGTCCGGTGTACACAACTCTTTCGCTTCCATTATGCTGCGCGACATGGCCTCGCCCACTTTGTTGCGTGTTCCCGGGGGCGTGTTTTGCAGGGTTTATGATGTCACCAACCCGGGAAGAAGTTCGTTGTAGTCCAAACCGGTCGTTTTTGTAGGCATTAAACTGCCATAACTTTAAAAGACAATATCTCCGTTTGCATTGAACTTTCAGCGCTGTAACTTTGCAGATACTGTAACTTTGCAGATACTGTTTATGCTTAAGCAGCAACATTACACACTAACTAAAGTTAAAAAAGTGAAATCGCAATGAACCACCCCTTCAATAACAGTTAATTGAATAAAATATAAATGAGCTACTAGCACATAAACATGGCTTCATTTGAATGTATTTGAGCCTGTATTTTCACTCACAGGAATGATAGTGTGAATTATGATTTCTTTGTCAGTTGTTGTTATCATTTGAAAGAGTTGATGACCCACAAACCACTACACTGGAAACCACTCCACAACTTTTAAAATATGAACAGATTTTTAATCATTAAGCATCAACCTCATGCAGAAACAAGCACCTGCATACACTACATGATTTTCTGTGAAATCTGTCAACTCCGTCTGCCCAAACTCTTTGACTTTTGGCAATTAGCATTTACTCTTCCAGACTGTAAATTGGAGCAAAAAATCTGGGCAAAAGTTGTTTAGTGTATTCCAGTTTTAATTCACCCTAAAACTTACCTCAACAGGGTCATAATGCTCATAGAGGAGGTACCAAGGTCGTGGTCTGGGTAGCTGTCTGAGCAGGTAATAGTCTGGAGGGTAAGGGTGAAAGGTTTGTCTCCCCAACACGTCTCTGGAATCACCCGTCTTAACTTTCTTTGTCTCCATGCATCGTCCCAATCCAATATCCTCAACTTCTGTGTTGTGTGTGCAAAGTCCATCAGCAAAACCCTTCACAAATCTCCTCAAAGCTTCCTTACTGAGGACGTAACCAGCTCCTCCACTCATGTAGCCCTGAGCAACGAATGGTACGTACCTACGTCCAAAATACAGCGGCTCCTCTGTGTTGTGTTTGGAAAGACTGTAGCGCAAATTCTCAAGGACAACAAATGTGTCATCGTCAGCTTTGAGGAACCAATCAGCATCTTCAAGATGGTTCTTGTGAATGTGCTGAAAGGCCCGAATGGTCTTCCAGTAGAGTTGACTGCGTCCTTCTGACACGTTGAGCCCTACCGTGGGGAAGTCAGACTCCTTCGAGCTCATGTACAGAACGATGTTGCAGTGTTTGCCCCATGTGTCACGCACATGTCGGGTTCTAGATTCCAGGTGTTGAGGCTGCGTCATTACCCAGCATAACACTGACCTTCTGGCTAAGGGCTAATGCAGCTGTTCTGTTCTCACCTATAAGAATATTAGAGTTTAGTTTAATGCTCTTTCATTGTACATTTATTAATTTAGTAGATTTCAATTACAATTGAGAAATACAACAAACAATTCATCTTAAAGAGGCAATAAACATAAGAAGTGCTAGTAATACGAAGTTTCAGCTGTCGTTCAGGACGATAACTATAACAATAACAGTAAAGATTTAAAAATCCTTAGTTCCTTAAAAAAATCCTTAAAATTCAATAGTTTTAAAAATCATTTTAAGATTAGTCCGCACCACAACTAAACCGACAACAACACAGAAGAACATTTTCATTGGAATCACTTTCAGAATTTATTGTTTTGTTTTGAGCTGAGGAACAATAAAAACATTGACAGCCAATCAGAATTCTCCCAACTTTAAAAAGCTATTTTAATTTTTTAACAGTATTTAAAGCGGCAGACGACAAAACTGTAGCGTGCACTTATAATAAACGGATTGTTATCATGCATTGGTGTGGACACTAATAATAGTTAGTTATAGTTATCTTTATAGTTACACTGTAACAAATTTCTGTAGTTTTCACAGCATTATTACTGTAAAATGAATAAATCCTTACTGTAGAACCTGTATACAGCATGTTGCTGTAAATCTGCAAAGCATCATGGTTAAATTTTAATGGTGGTAAATTCTACAGTAAATATATTTTTTACTGTGAATCACAATAAAGAAATTTTGAGCAGGACTTTTTTCAGCAGCAGAAACTGAGGAGATTCCACAATTTCTTTAGGATTTGACTTCAACAAGGTAACTTAGCTCATATTTTGCAATGTTAGGTTAATTTACCAATGCGTCCTCATGTAAATTTACCTGTGTTTAGGAGTGTGCCAGGAGAGAGATGCAGAGAGTGGCACTAGTAAGCCATATCATTACAAACAACTGTTTGCTCATGTAAGTTTGATAGATTTTTTTTTTATTTTTTTTTTTTTATCTGTCAATATTTGATAATGTTATCAGTTTAGTGGAGTAACATTGTTGGATAAAAGTAAACTGGAACTGTATCCATGCACATGCATGTGTGTTAGCAAAGTGCGCTAGCCGTTTCTTGTTGTTTTTCTAGCTATGGCATGATACCGAAGTGGGCTGAAGTAAAGCGCAGCAACAGGTAAGGATTTTAAACAGCACAACATTTTTCAAAGGATTATGTTTTTCTGAGCTTCTTTGCCAGGCAAAATACAGCAGCTACATAGAATAGATGCTAGCCTCTTTAAGTGAATTCCTGCCGTGTGGAAGTATATTATGCCATTGTATTGTCATTGTGTTTGTTTTTAACTGTCACGGGACCCTTCATTTACTGTTTAACCCCTTTCTTTCAGGCTGCATCAAAGAAACCACAACAGTCATTTCAAGTACGTACTAACTATGCATACAATATGTCGAGTCATGCTTTATAGAGAAGAGAAATTAGCATTATAATATATGGTGACTGGTTCAATGAGTTTTGTCATGGAACTTGATAGATATGGAACTTCATTGATACAAAATCGATATGATGAACTACGTGCATCGTTGTGTTGTGGCCAATCGATGTGTTGTCATTACCTCGAGATCATATGTTCTTAAGGCCACAAGTTTAGTGTAAAAAATCTACATGACCATATAGCAACATGCTTTTCATTTGTTTCTATAGTAACTGTCATTAGTTCATTAAGTTTCAGCTGTGTTTGATTAATTAGTCTCGTTTGTATTAACTACTTAATTTGTGCCTTGTCTCCATTCTCTGTTTGGTGTTACAATTATGTTAAGGTGTGTCACTCTGCCTGTTTAGTGGAATGTCTTGCCTTTGGGGGATTTATTAAACTTTGTATTGGATTTATATTCAATGCTGCAGTAGTCTTCTTCTGTCTGCCGGCACACACACCCATTGTGTGACAATAATATAATATAATTGTTACAATGCGTGGTTAGAAAAAGTCACAAAGATGAGGAAACATTCAAGGACAGACTTTAATGATGAATGCTTAGAAAACAGGAATAAAAAGAAATGCTATCTGTCACAAGAACTGATGAAGACTAAGGGAAAACTGAGGGCTTATAAGCATGAACAAACAAAGGGACCTAATAAGATAATTAATGAGACAACAGGTGAACAGAATGATTAATCAAACAGACTGAGAAACTAGGTCCAACAGGGAAGAACCAAAAACAATGAAGATAGCATACACGTTAATATAATATAATATAATATAATGTAGCCATTATGCCATAATTGAAAATAAAAAGTTTATTTTTAAATTTATAGTAAATTTATTAATATTCTCCCTTTATGACTATCCCATGTTGCTACAGTCATACAGGTTTGTTTACGCATTAAGATGATGTTTCCTCAACACAGGACATGGCCACGACATTTTGGGAGTGTCTCAGTCAGCTCAGCTCCCTAACTCCTGAGCTTGTGAATCGGTATATGGTGTACATGAATCCGGGCACTTGTAAGAACGGTAAAAGACACTGGCTCACACATTGTGACACAGATGACTCTATTTCTGGTGACAACACAATGTCATCATTTTATAACTCAACTACTGGTATTCATGAACAGCAGCAGAACTAATATCTTTCTGACATTATATTTAATGTTATTTAAAGTACTTTGTGATACTTTGCTTGTTACATATATGTGCAACAATTCAGGGATAAAAATGTTAGTTAGATTATGTTAATTACCTGTCTAGTGATTTACGTTTATGCAGAAATACAATAACATAATGGTTTGTATTAAAAAACAAAAACAAACAAACAAACATCTATCTCGTGTCGTTATGTGTAGTGAGTTGGCTCATGTGATCGAAGTTTCACACTTCAGAACTTCCGTTAAGGGTGCATAGTGAGCATTGTTGCTCCCTGTTTTTCATGGTGCATTGTGGGACTTTTTAAGGGAGCGAATATTTCAGTGCACTGGAAGGATTCTGAGACAGCCCTTAAAATGGCTGACTCCCTGATCAGTGCTGACTACTGAACTAGGGAGCTGATTGAGGCCCACTCATTATCATGTCCACACTAGTTAATATGGTCACCATAGTGATATTAATGTTGACTGGATTGTTTCATTTAGTCAGACCAACTTTTATACATTGTCATCAAGCCATCAGTCTTGCCTTCTTAGTCGTCTACATTAATGGCTAATTTCTTCCACTGCAGGAAACAACTCCAGCCCAGAAGGAAGTTTCCCATTCAGGAATAAAGTCGTTATTAAGGATTTTGAAGCTTAAAAATTCTAGTTTTTGAATTATATTTACTTTCTGTTTTATTAATTTCCAATTGTATCTGGACATTTTAATTCAACTTCAACAAAGATGATGGATTTGTATGTTTAGGAGTGTTGTATACCAAATAATAAAAATGTATAGCCTATAAATGTATATAATGTAAAATATTTTATGCCTATGTATTTTCACATTTAAAATGTTTTAAATAAACGTCATTTTGTGACAAAAATCATGTCTTCATTTTACAGTACACAATTAAAGCAGTTTACAGTAATCTTATATTTGCTGTGATAAAAAAAAATACAGCAGTAATAATAGAAAACTGAAATGTACAGTAACTTGCTGGCAGCAATTAGCAAGTAAGTTGCCATGTTCTATTCCACAGTATGCTTACTGTAAATGTTATTACAGTAACTATTTTGTTACTGTTTATGTAACAAAATATGCATATATGCGTATGCATGCAAGGAAAACATGGGTGATAGACAAATTGGATTAAAAATGCTAATTAATAATGCTAATAACCCTTTTGAAAAAGAAGTGCACTTAACTGTATTGAATGTGTGCTTGTAGTGTAATTCAACTCCAGTATATATAACAAAACTGTACTTGCAGATAATATTAATGAAAAGTGTAAACTGAGACAACACTTACATTTCTGTTTTTCTTAACACACTTAAGTACACTTTTAAAAATGCACTTTGTAATAATGTAAAACTAAAAGTTTTACTTTAATGTACATTTTAGCAAACAAATATAAGCTATATCCATTTTATTTTTTTCATATGCTGCTTTATTTTGAGTAAATGCATTAGATCATCTGTGTATTCTATTCTATACAGAAAATGTTCATACTGTGTACAGTACATACAATGTACTGGAAAAATAGTAAGAGTAGTATGTTATTTCCAACAGCTTCTGTCCTCTTTTCTGCTTCTTTTTTATTTGTTGTGTTAGTGGCTGATTACACAGAGGAGAAATGTATGAGTAGAGAAAAAGCCTTTGTCTTACCTGTATGCCGTACAGTATATGCATGCATAGCAAATGGAGGTGTCAGAGTCCTTGAAACATGTGAATAAGTTATGAAAAGAAGGACACTCACTGCTACGCCATTAAAAAATAAAATTAGGTGCTTCAATTTTCTCATGTCTAATATATTTATGATAAAAGCTTCTTGTTCAACTCATTTAACAAAGACCGCACCTCTTCAATGCTCTGAACCTCAGCACACTATGTTTACCATCATCCTCTCTGGCTACCACCTGCGCACACTCAACAATCTCCACACCTATCTGCCATCAGCCTCATCAGTTCCTATATAAAAGCCAGCACCAAACACACGTGGTTGCCTGGTCTTGTCATTCAGTACTTAAGCTCCACCTGAGTACTTATGTGTGCATCGAACTGTCTTCTGACCGTCGTCTTCTGTGACTGATTTTATCTGCCTGTCTTCAGCCCTTGAGCCACTCCTCTAAGGAACGTGCAAAACAGGTAGAACTCTCCTTCTCATGCCAGTGTCACAGAAACTCACTCACTCTGCCTGAGTGTGGCTCAATAAAATCTGCATTCAAAATTTGCATTCTTCTGTTGCATGACATCAGGTAGTTTCCAAAAAGAATGAGATGGTGTGTATCCAACATAACAAACAATACAAAGAAAGAACCAAACTGAGGAGCTTAAATACACAGGATAATGATGAACAATAATGAACTTCCTGTTTGTTGCTGCGCGCTGTTTGTGTTGGAGCTCTGTCAAGTGGATTCCCCTGTTTTTCTTATTAAAATCAAATTTATAACCTATTATTTTCTCTTTTAACAGTGGGTGAACATATCCCGGACATTATTCTATATAAAAAACAATTGGATTGCCTTGATATCGCTAGTTTTATCCGACTTCCCAAACAACTTCTACTAGCTTTAGCCCGTTAGCATTAGTAACGTGGTCACGTTATCGTTTGTGTTGCTTACACTCTTCTCACTCACGAAATTATTGTTCATATACTCTAATTGCAAATGTATCGGATGTGTCTCTATCTTTGAGTGCAGGTGAGGACACGTTCATGCTGCACACGATGCAGTTGGAGCTGGAGGCCAAAGCAGATCAGTGACCTACTAGAGAAGCAGGCCGAGCTATGGGAGCGGCGAACAGCGCTGGAAACATCCCGGGCTGATGCTCACAAATCCACGATAATTTTGCAGTGCGATATTAACTCTCCTGCTTCCTTTACTCCATGTGTTTATCTCAGGGTATCCGCGGGGCATTAAAAAGCATTAAAAGTCATTAAATGGATTTTGTGAAAATTAAGGCCTTAAATGGCATTAAAAAGCATTAAATTTTATTCCTACAGGCATTAATTTTCGCCCTTTATGCACGCATTGTGATGAATATAGCAACTTGTTAACCTGATCTAGCTTCCGAGACTCCCTGGTACTGCCACTCGAGTGCGAGGTCTCGCTTTCCTGCCGCAGGCGTACCTGCGTCTGCTCTGTTCAGTGAGTGGCTGAGAGGAGCAGCGCCTTCAGTTGAGGATGTCAGAGAACAAATAAAATAGATACTATTGCTTCTAACCTGAGTGATCATTGTACGTGTACAATTACACACAGACTGATATATTTCAAATGTTTATTTCTTTTAATTTTGATGATTATAACTGACAACTAAGGAAAATCCCAAATTCAGTATCTCAGAAAATTAGATTACTTAAGACCAATACAAAGAAAGGATTTTTAGAAATCTTGGCCAACTGAAAAGTATGAACATGAAAAGTATGAGCATGTACAGCACTCAATACTTGGTTGGGGCTCCTTTTGCCTGAATTACTGCAGCAAAGCGGCGTGGCATGGAGTTGATCAGTCTGTGGCACTGCTCAGGTGTTATAAGAGCCCAGGTTGCTCTAATAGTGGCCTTCAGCTCTTCTGCATTGTTGGGTCTGGCATATCGCATCTTCCTCTTCACAATACCCCATAGATTTTCTATGGGGTTAAGGTCAGGCAAGTTTGGTGGCCAATTAAGAACAGGTACTTGTAGCTTTGGCACTGTGTGCAGGTGTCAAGTCCTGTTGGAAAATGAAATCTGCATCTCCATAAAGTTGGTCAGCAGCAGGAAGCATGAAGTGCTCTAAAACTTCCTGGTATACGGCTGCGTTGACCTTGGACCTCAGAAAACACAGTGGACCAACACCAGCAGATGACATGGCACCCCAAACCTGTGGAAACTTTACACTGGACCTCAAGCAACATGGATTGTGTGCCTCTCCTCTCTTCCTCCAGACTCTGGGACCCTGATTTCCAAAGGAAATGCAAAATTTACTTTCATCAGAGAACATAACTTTGGACCACTCAGCAGCAGTCCAGTCCTTTTTGTCTTTAGCCCAGGCGAGACGCTTCTGACGCTGTCTGTTGTTCAAGAGTGGCTTGACAAAAGGAATGCGACAGCTGAAACCCATGTCTTGCATACGTCTGTGCGTAGTGGTTCTTGAAGCACTGACTCCAGCTGCAGTCCACTCTTTATGAATCTCCCCCACATTTTTGAATGGGTTTTGTTTCACAATCCTCTCCAGGGTGCGGTTATCCCTATTGCTTGAACACTTTTTTTTTTCTACCACATCTTTTCCTTCCCTTCGCCTCTCTATTAATGTGCTTGGACACAGAGCTCTGTGAACAGCCAGCCTCTTTTGCAATGAACTTTTGTGTCTTGCCCTCCTTGTGCAAGGTGTCAATGGTCGTCTTTTGGACAACTGTCAAGTCAGCAGTCTTCCCCATGATTGTGTAGCCTACAGAACTAGACTGAGAGACCATTTAAAGGCCTTTGCAGGTGTTTTGAGTTAATTAGCTGATTAGAGTGTGGCACCAGGTGTCTTTAATATTGAACCTTTTCACAATATTCTAATTTTCTGAGATACTGAATTTGGGATTTTCCTTAGTTGTCAGTTATAATCATCAAAATTAAAAGAAATAAACATTTGAAATATATCAGTCTGTGTATAATGAATGAATATAATATACAAGTTTCACTTTTTGAATGGAATTAGTGAAATAAATAAACTTTTTGATGATATTCTAATTATATGACCAGCACCTGTACATTTAGTGTAAGTGGCGATCCATAGTGGATGATAATAATAGGCTGTATGATGTAGTGACGATAACAAGGTTGCGCTGATGAGGCTTGCACACCATCTCGAGGAGAAATAGAAACATGAGCGAAGCACACACAAAAAGTTTTTTTTTCTGTTTTTTTTTTTTTTTTTTTTTTGATACGGGTAAGCAAAATCACACAACCGATTAAAAACGTGACACTGATTTCATACAACTGTTCAGTTAACAAATAGTTAATATTAAGTCACTTACATTTTAGAAGGAACATTGACTGTTTTTGTTCTATTTTAGCAGCAAAAATAGTTTCAAACAAAGATAACAGCAGAACCATAGCAACACTCAGCCTTGTTTTCATTACTGAGTGATTCAGCGTTTTGAATGAATCGGTTGAGTCAAAGATTCAATGACCCATTCATAAACAACTGCCTCATTCTTGACTGAATCAACCATTGGAATGAATCGTTTAAATGAATGACTCACTTAAGATGGTTACTTGACGCCACCTACTCATGGTTTGGTTTAATTTTCTAATTGTTTAATCATTCCCCCCCCAACTTTTCTTACAATCCCATAACATTATTTAATGCAGTTGTAACTTTTTTTTATTTTTTTTTTTTATTGTAAATTTGTAAATTATTTAATTTGATTGGTAACAACCCTTAGTGGTGATGGAGACAGGCATTTTATGCATCAGGATATTTATTAATATTTCTGTGATTATGTTCATCAGAGAGAAGAAAGTCATACACACCTAGGATGGCTTGAGGGTGAGTAAAGCTTGGGTTAATTTTTCATTTCAAAGTGAACTAATCCTTTAATTTTTTTCATAGCTTGGTGGCGCCCGCGGGCAGTACAATCCGTTTTAGAGGGATGACTCAGCACTCGTTAAGAGTTGAACAAAATGGTTGGATGCATTAAAAAGTTTTTATGCTTTAAAATGATACCTATTTTGTGTTATTCCTGTCAGTGGTTGCTTTGTAATTTAATTATTTTTACAGACTCCGGCATGATGTGGGCTAATTACCTATATCGCTGTCCCAGTTGCTCCTGAAAATAACAGAAATGAAATACAAAAATACAGTACAAAACTGGAGAAATGTAATGTATTTTTGTACTCATATTTCTACTGGGACAGTGATAAAGATTTACCAGTCAATCGCGATCGACAGGTTGGCAACCACTGGTCTAGTTGGTTTTTAAAGTAGGGGAGTGAATGAATGACTCACTGCGTGCCTCTCAATCAGTTCCCTAGCTCCCGAGCTCGTGAACCAGTATATTGTGTACACGAATTCGGGCACTGGTAAGAACAGTAGCGGACGCTGACTCACTACACATTGGGACACTTATGACTCTATTTCTGCGACGTGGCAACGCCCTCATTGTACAACATTACTACTCAACTGTTTAACATGTTCAGCTGTTCATAATCTAAAGCAGGGGTGTCCAACCCTGCTCCTGGAGAGCTACTGTCCTGCAGACTTCAGTTCCAACCCTGCTCCAACACAACTGTCTGTAATTTCAAGCAACCCTGAACAACTTGTTTAGCTGGCTCAGGTGTGTTTGATTGGGGATGGAGCTGAAATCTGCAGGATGGTAGCTCTCCAGGAGCAGGGTTGGACACCCCTGATCTAAAGGCTAAAATGATTGGATTTGCATGTGCTTCACTGCTTTCATGAGAAAGCTTTTATCATGGTTTATGTCATCGTTTTTGCTGTGTAGCTCATGTAACGTTAGGGATACAAAAAACCAATCGAGCACACATTTCTGTTTTTCCTTGTTGTTTGTCGCATCTTTTGAAGTTGTAAACTGTGTCCCTATAATTGTATATTTTGCAGCATCGTGGCTTTCATAAGAATGACTGAAATAAAATTCAGTTTTAATAAAGATTTTAAAATGTTCTCTAACATTGTTTTGTGTTCACTCTTGTCAGTTTTCAACCACTTGGGTCATGCTGACAACACACATTTTAGGCTACTTTGGGCATTAGGTTATCTATGATTTGACTAATATTTACTTATATTGTTATATATATATATAAATTAAAACAGGATTTATTCTATGTAGTGCTGTAAAAGTAAGAAACATTAAACAGAGTATTTACACAAATACAAGAACTACAAAAGTTTAATAAATTGTTGAATAAAATGCAAATCAAGAGAGACCAGAAAATAGTACATTTACATTTAAATTTAGTTTGAAACCAGATTTTGTTCAATTTGAAGTACTTCAGATGTATGTTGTTGTTGTATTTCAGATGTAGGCTGTAGGCAGGGATTGGACCCTGGGCCTTGTAGAGAGTACAGGGTCATGTGGTACTATGACCTGGAGGCCAACACATGCGCACAATTCTGGTATGGTGGTTGCCAAGGCAGGGAAGGTGCTGGTAATCCCCTTTGTTTTCAAAAAATAAATAAATATGCTTGTATACATAATTTGGAGTCATCATATGTAGTCTTCAAGGGCAATGCTGCAGGAAGTCCGCCAATTATTGTTTAACTGCAAACAATTTTTTGTGGAAAAGATAAAAAATGTCTTAAATAGTGCACTACGTTAACTTCAGAGTTAATGTTAAAGGGCAGAAGGCCTTTATTAACCCCCTGGAGTCGTATGGATTCATTTTTTTTATAGATGGATGCATTTTTTTTTTTTTTTTTTTTTTTTTTTTTGTCTTCAAAATCTGGGCAGCCATTCACAATAATAATTTTCATTTTTATGTGAACTATCTCTTTAAGAAGCTACATTTCTGCTAAATTGACCCTCCCTCATTAAACTGTATAAAGTAAAATTAAAATTTATTGTCCAAGTATATGCCTCTCTATATCAATGATTATTTTAATGGTTTTGTGATGTATCATAAAGTATGTACATAGACTAAGATGATACTATAGAGACCATTGCAATATGCAACAGAAAAGCATTGCACAAAATTACTAATACTGTGTACTGGGGAGTACCGGACAACTTTTAGCACTGATCCTTACAGAATCATTTATGTGTGCCAATCACATATATGATCACTGCTCTTTGTAAGTGCATGTGTATTTAAAATGCAAAATCTTAACATTAAGTTAATTAAGTAACTTTTTGGACAGTATTGTATATTAAATTTGTATTATATAGTGTGATTAACAGCATTTGCATTTCAAAGATATTTACCCATGTTTCATTGTTCATGTTTCCTTAGCAGTGAGCATGACTCATGAATTTGGGTATAAACTCCTCCTTTCGTGTCATAAATAGATGACAATCAAACATCCAGAAGTCCTTTCCAATATAACATCCAAGGTTTGGATTAACCAAAAGCTTTTCTTGTCTTACATTTGATAGATTTTAACAAAGATTCTCAACTTGAATTTTTTTACGTTCAGTCAATGATGAAGCAAACCATTGTGTTTCCGAAGCGAATGTTATGACAATCAAGTTCTTAGTCTGTAACGTAACTTTAATCCCATATGTAAAACCTGTTTTAATATGTATTATAGAACAATAAATATAACATGATTTACATGTAATGGTCTTATAGTGAAGTAATGTATACATGCATTAATACATTTTGCTTTAAAAGACGACATTTTGAATGCTGTGTTATTTTTAGATTTGCATCAGATTTCTATTATTTAAGAGTTAATCTGGGTTAAATCTGTATTTATATCCATATGGGCGTAAGTGATACGTGTAGTACTCTAGTGTGTGCATTCCTACTGCATTCATGTAGTGGAAAGAGATGGCTAAATCTGAACAGCATCCAGGGCCCTAAAACACAAGAACAGAACAATGTATTCAAGATAAAGAACAAGTTGAGAAGGAGTATTAAGAAGGACATAAGAAAGAGAGTTTTTAACTGTAATGATACTTAATCATTCTTGAATATAAATTGGATTTATCTTTACTGTGCCCTGGCTGTATCTACATCTGACTGATTGATCATAAGCCAGGTAATGTGAAAAAGGCCTAGAGGTGTTTTATTTTCATTCCAAGGGGGTTTAACTGTGATCCTCATTAATTATTATTAGCATTATTATTATTATCATGTAATAATAGGTCTTGACATATATTGGTGTGGATGTAGCATCATGCAAAAGCAAACATTTTTGGATGAGTTGCTACTATAGAATTACTCTATATCACTCATGACATGTTTCTGGATCAACATCCTGAACACACCTTTTAACTGGAAAATTGTCAATCAAATATAAATAGTCAACTGCAGAATTTTGCCTGGATCAACAAGGAAGCAGAAATTATCTGAAGGCTCCATTTTCACATGACTACACGTGTCAAATCTCAAAGATTGGTAAGGCCAGCCACAGTCAAAGTCAAACTAATGTCTTAAAACCAAGGTTAGGATCTTCTACACCATTCTTATTCATATATCATTTCCCTCTGATTTTGGGGGTAAGTTATTATGGGTTAGGATTATGGGAATGTTGTTCTAGGATCAACAAAAGTTGTTTAACCAGGATCATGTATTACTTGGTATTTAACTGGAACTGCAGCTTTTTTTATAATGGGGGACTAAATATTTATCTAACAGTGATCCAGTGGCAGTAGTTCCTGAGTCAACAGAACACTGAAACTGTGATAGCAGTTCTCAAAACTGAGAACAGTTTTGGACTTGGACATGACATGTCCATGTTGTTGAGAGCCAATGAGCTGTATGAGCATGTGTACCAAGAACTTAAATGAGGGGGTGAACGTTTCTTTAATAACAATTAATTGAATGAAATATAAATCGGCTACTAGCACATTAGTCTCAGCCTCAGACGTCACACCCCCACGGACCGTTGGCTGAACATCTAATGCATACGGCACACTTATCTGGAAACACTTCAGGAGTGGTTGGTTGAATTGTACAGGATGTCTGGGAGACGTGTGTGTCGCGTTCTTTAACAGTCTGCCTGGAAACAAATGCCGTGACGACAAACACCCTCATAGAAGTAGAACGCCGTCATGTTTACAACTGTGACAAGGAGCGCTTACCAGGATAAAATATACACTGGATTTTCAAAAGTATGATAAGTTTGTGGCTGTGATTGGTTGCGTTACATGTCAGTCAAACGTCTTCTTGGGCGGTCCTTGGCCGATGAAAGCTGCGATAGAGTCCATACCTTCTGCCGTCAGTCTGAAGGTCTGGCTACGCAAGACTACAACAAAGTCCCGTTAAGACCAGTCATTTCACTCGGCGGCCATCTTTGAAATGCCTCTCGGGCATTCAAGTGCAGCTCCTATCTCTTTGAATGGGGAAACATCAAATTCTCCAAAACTGTTTGCCAAGCTTTCGATTAAATTTCGTATTTGAAATCACCAATGAAATCTGACAACAACTGTCTCATAAATGTTGTTTCTAAACGCTCAAATCATGACGAAAAATGATATTTTTCAGGCTGGATCAAGCTAATGCGCGTGTCTTCTGCCTCATTTCGGAGGCGCGTCTGACTGTTTCTTTAGGAACCGGAGCTTCTAACGGCCGCTGCAGTGACATGATGACTTTACCAATCGGCGATTGGCTCTTATTTAGAAGGCGGGACTTATTCCGCCATGTTGCGCGTTGCACTTTCTCCCATTCAAAACAATACGAGTGACGCGTCTTGTGTTATCCTATAGTCTTTGACTACAAGCACATAAAAAAAATCAGTCCAAATCATACACTACATGATTTTCTGTGAAATCTGTCAACTCCGTCTGCCCAAACTCTATGACTTTTGGCAATTAGCATTTACTCCTCCAGACTGTAAACTGGTGCAAAAATCTGGGCCAAAGTTGTTTAGTTTATTCCAGCCTTAATTCACCCTAAAACTTACCTCAACAGGTCATAATGCTCATAGAGGAGGTACCAAGGTCGTGGTCTGGGTAGCTGTCTGAGCAGGTAATAGTCTGGAGGGTAAGGGTGAAAGGTTTGTCTCCCCAACACGTCTCTGGAATCACCCGTCTTAACTTTCATTGTCTCCATGCATCGTCCCAATCCAATATCCTCAACTTCTGTGTTGTGTGTGCAAAGTCCATCAGCAAAACCCTTCACAAATCTCCTCAAAGCTTCCTTACTGAGGACGTAACCAGCTCCTCCACTCATGTAGCCCTGTGCAACGAATGGTGCGAACTTGCGTCCAAAATACAGTGGCTCCTCTGTGTTGTGTTTGGAAAGACTGTAGCGCAAATTCTCAAGGACAACAAACGTGTCATCATCAGCTTTGAGGAACCAATCAGCATCTTCAAGATGGTTCTTATGAATGTGCTGGAAGGCCCGTATGGTCTTCCAGTAGAGTTGACTGCGTCCTTCTGACACGTTGAGCCCTACCGTGGGGAAGTCAGACTCCTTCGAGCTCATGTACAAAACGATGTTGCAGCGTTTTCCCCATGTGTCACGCACATGTCGGGTTCTAGATTCCAGGTGTTGAGGCTGCGTCATTACCCAGCATAACACTCTGACCTTCTGGCTAAGGGCTAGTGCAGCTGTTCTGTTCTCACCTATAAGAATATTAGAGTTTAGTTTAAGGCCTGTTCATTTTACATTTATTAATTTAGTAGATTACAATTGCAATTACTGTTGAGGAATACAACAAGCAATTAATCTTAAAGAGGCAATAAACTTGAGAACTACTAGTAATACAAAGTTTCAGTAATTCAACTCAATATATTTTAAACAAAAACTGTACTTGCAGATAATATTAATGAAATAAAAGTGTAAACAGAGACAACACATTTCTGTTTTTCTTAACACACTCAAGTAAACTTTTTTGTAATAATGTAAAACTAAAAGTTTCACTTTAATGTACATTTTTAATCATTGTTTTAATCTTTTGACATGCTTTGTACACTTATATTGATGTGTTGACTAACATACTAAAGTAGATATAAAGTACTTGTTTATAACTTTAGCTGTAGTTTATTATTCAGTTAATATATTTTAAATGTACTACATTGCAAAGTCATCATTACAAATGTGTAATTGCAAATATATTTAAAAAATATGACAATCAAAATTACGTTAAAGTATATTTCAGTTTACTATAAATTTTGTCAGTACATTTGGCATACAATGGGTCAAAAAGCACTCTTGGGTAATTGCATTTAATATAATACATTTGATTTAATTGCAATTAACATGTAATGAAGTGTCTGAAAACATTACATTCACTTTGCACTTAAGTATATTCTTTTAAAGTATATTATTTCAGCAATAAGCATACTCTTATGTAGGCTAAAGTGTTCTTCTTTTAGTAAATAGTTATTTCAAACATAATTTGTTGATGTGAAGCGGTCATATGTCAGCGAGCACATTACAGAACACAGTACAGTAAATTCTTAAACAAATGAACAATGTATTACATATGCTACAGTATGTAAATTCATATGCAGCAAACAAGTATAAGCTATATCCATTCCAATCATATGCTGCTTTTTTTTTCTTTTCTTTTTTGAGTAAATGTATTAGGTCATCTTATTCTATTCTATACAGAAAATGTTCATACTGTGTACAGTACATATGTCACAAGTGAGGCTCCCGCACTTCCTCCCCCCGCACCACCGGAGGGAGCCTTCACCGGAATATTGAATAACCATCATTCAGACTACATTTCCCATAGGCCCTCATTCCTGGGACTGATTGCACACACACCTGCACCACATCACACTCACACTATTTAAGCAGCACGCACACACACACACACTGTGAAGTCTTGATTTGCCCCGGTGATCATTTCTAAGCATTTTCTGTGGACTGTT